>NC_054373.1:183223551-183523551 GCF_017654675.1 Xenopus laevis
TGGGTTTATAGTTCTGTGTAACTGTCATTGTGTCTGTCCCTTTCTCTTCTCTGCACTGCTGCCTCTGACTCCTGATACAACTTCCCAATATCCATTCATTCCTCATTCTCACTGGGTTTATAGTTCTGTGTAACTGTCATTGTGTCTGTCCCTTTCTCTGCACTGCTGGTTCTGACTCCTGATACAACTTCCCAATATCCATTCATTCCTCATTCTCACTGGGTTTATAGTTCTGTGTAACTGTCATTGTGTCTGTCCCTTTCTCTGCACTGCTGCATCTGACTCCTGATACAACTTCCCAATATCCATTCATTCCTCATTCTCACTGGGTTTATAGTTCTGTGTAACTGTCATTGTGTCTGTCCCTTTCTCTTCTCTGCACTGCTGCTTCTGACTCCTGATACAACTTCCCAATATCCATTCATTCCTCATTCTCACTGGGTTTATAGTTCTGTGTAACTGTCATTGTGTCTGTCCCTTTCTCTTCGCTGCACTGCTGCCTCTGACTCCTGATACAACTTCCCAATATCCATTCATTCCTCATTCTCATTGGGTTTATAGTTCTGTGTAACTGTCATTGTGTCTGTCCCTTTCTCTTCTCTGCACTGCTGCTTCTGACTCCTGATACAACTTCCCAATATCCATTCATTCCTCATTCTCACTGGGTTTATAGTTCTGTGTAACTGTCATTGTGTCTGTCCCTTTCTCTTCTCTGCACTGCTGCCTCTGACTCCTGATACAACTTCCCAATATCCATTCATTCCTCATTCTCACTGGGTTTATAGTTCTGTGTAACTGTCATTGTGTCTGTCCCTTTCTCTGCACTGCTGGTTCTGACTCCTGATACAACTTCCCAATATCCATTCATTCCTCATTCTCACTGGGTTTATAGTTCTGTGTAACTGTCATTGTGTCTGTCCCTTTCTCTGCACTGCTGCATCTGACTCCTGATACAACTTCCCAATATCCATTCATTCCTCATTCTCACTGGGTTTATAGTTCTGTGTAACTGTCATTGTGTCTGTCCCTTTCTCTTCTCTGCACTGCTGCTTCTGACTCCTGATACAACTTCCCAATATCCATTCATTCCTCATTCTCACTGGGTTTATAGTTCTGTGTAACTGTCATTGTGTCTGTCCCTTTCTCTTCGCTGCACTGCTGCCTCTGACTCCTGATACAACTTCCCAATATCCATTCATTCCTCATTCTCATTGGGTTTATAGTTCTGTGTAACTGTCATTGTGTCTGTCCCTTTCTCTTCTCTGCACTGCTGCTTCTGACTCCTGATACAACTTCCCAATATCCATTCATTCCTCATTCTCACTGGGTTTATAGTTCTGTGTAACTGTCATTGTGTCTGTCCCTTTCTCTTCTCTGCACTGCTGCCTCTGACTCCTGATACAACTTCCCAATATCCATTCATTCCTCATTCTCACTGGGTTTATAGTTCTGTGTAACTGTCATTGTGTCTGTCCCTTTCTCTGCACTGCTGGTTCTGACTCCTGATACAACTTCCCAATATCCATTCATTCCTCATTCTCACTGGGTTTATAGTTCTGTGTAACTGTCATTGTGTCTGTCCCTTTCTCTGCACTGCTGCATCTGACTCCTGATACAACTTCCCAATATCCATTCATTCCTCATTCTCACTGGGTTTATAGTTCTGTGTAACTGTCATTGTGTCTGTCCCTTTCAGGGGGAAAAAGGGAGAAAGGGACAGCCACAATGACAGTTACACAGAACTATAAACCCAGTGAGAATGAGGAATGAATGGATATTGGGAAGTTGTATCAGGAGTCAGAGGCAGCAGTGCAGAGAAAGGGACAGACACAAAGGCTCCCTCTCATTAGGCAGAAAGTTAAGTTTGGGCTTATTTGCCCTTTACACTGAATACACAGCCTGTCTCTGATCTCACTGATAATGTTGCCTTTACATATATACTGGGGGTTATCCCTCTCCTGCCATTAAACCCCCAACAATCTGATCCCACATTTGATTTCTTCTCTTATCTCTCGCAGTCGATAATATGTCAAATCTTTCATATCCGGCACATTGTTGATTATCCATTCTCAGCGCCGCTGATTAAGATTGATGACATTTTCCTGGAAGAAGGATTCACAGAAGCGTTTCAGTCATTAGCTACTGATACGGGGCAGCAGCCTGCGGGCACAGCTCCATCAGTCCCATGAATCCCACGTGGGTGGGTCTTGTGCCAGGAATGCGCCCCTTGCCTCAGATTGGGAGGAGTGCATTGTGTGCATGGTCGCATTATCTGCCCATTACCTGGGGCTCTGGGAAATGCATGGAATTCTAGTGAGAGAAGAGTACGGCACAGAGACTGTACCCCACATCCAGCAACTCATATTTCCTTTCATTATTCTAACTGCTTAGCTCCTGTAATCTGTTGCGACCAATCACTACTGTCTCCATCTTGTCCTACTGTCTCCATCTTGTCCTACTGTCTTCATCCTTGTATCACCATCTTTCTTTACTGACTTACTCTTTTCTTCTGGCAACATCTTTCCCCACTTTTTTCCTACTGTCTCCATCTTACCTTTCTGTCTCCATCTTGTCCTACTGTCTCCATCTTGTCCTACTGTCTCCATCTTTTCCTACTGTCTCCATATTGTCCTACTGTCTCCATCTTGTCCCACTGTCTCGATCTTGTCCTACTGTTTTCATCTTGCCCTTCTGTCTTCATCTTGTCCTACTGTCTTCATCCTTGTGTCACCATCTTTCTTTACTGTCTCACTCTTTTCCTACTGGCAACATCTTTCCCCACTTTTTTCCTACTGTCTCCATCTTGCCCTTCTGTCTCCATCTTGTCCTACTGTCTCCATTTTGCCCTTCTGTCTTCATCCTTCTGTCACCATCTTTCTGTACTGTCTCACTCTTTTCCTTACTGTTTCCAGCTTGCCTTACTATTTTCTTCTTGCCCTTCTGTCTCCATCTTGTTCTACTGTCTCCATCTTGTCCTACTGTCTTCATCCTTGTGTCACCATCTTTCTGTACTGTCTCACTCTTTTTCTTCTGGCAACATCTTGTCCTATTTTTTTCCTACTGTCTCCAACTTGCCTTACTATTTTCATCTTGTCCTACTGTCTCCATCTTGTTCTTACATCTTCTTATTCTGCTGTCTCAGTTTTGTCTTCTTTCATTACCGTTTCCACCTTGTAATACTGTCACTTTGGTTTACTGTACCCCACTTTTCCACTTACTTCTGCTTAGAACTCTGTGGGCCCCATGATGGGCAGACACATTTCTGGATACAGATATCCTTGTGGCCACTGGCCATGTCAGACTGGGGAGCCAAAGTGAGAGTTGTGCTGAGAGAAGGACACTACGTGTGCTGTTTTATTGGCCAGCGAGATGGGTGCAACAGATGTCGGCTAGAGGATCAGGCATGAGATTTGAGAAAGGGTCAAGTAGAATGTTACGGAAATCCCTCTTCCTCTCTGCTCCCCCCCACCCACCGCCCCCTAAATACATGACAAATAGCCGTCTCCCCCCTTTCCCTCAGCAGGTTCATTGCTAATTCCAATATGTCAAACATGAAGCTCTACAGCTGCTCAAGGTATTAAAGGGATAATGTTAGAGAGCAGGGCTCACTGTCACTTTAGTTCCCTTCTTTTTCCTGATTGGCCAATGCCTCCTCTGCTTGGGTAAAGTAGGTTTTCAGGAATCATTGTACCCAGTGGTGGACCACTTTGTGTCTGGTGCTGGAAGGATGGGACAGGACCCTTAAGCCAGTCCGGGTGCTATGGATTAATTACCCTAGCAACGAGTCCCAGATTTATCCTCATCCATAGATTCCCATCAAACAATACCCCCCTGAGGCCAAAGTAGCAGACTTCTCTCAGACAAGAATACACATTCTACTCATATAAAAAGGTGACCTGAATAGCTTTTGTCTCTTAGTCTCAAGGTGATTTCCCGGGATGTTTCTTTTTAATAAGATGGAGAATAAATTCCCGGGAATAACTTGGATCAGGGAGAAGAGATCTGTTTCTTGTTACGTTCGATTGATCCGCTCATTCCTAGTCACATGAAAACTCAATAGAAATACAGGGAAAATCGAGATTTATTGGGGGGTTTTGCGTGTTTTACTAGAACACAAAGGGGTCTCATACTTTGTGTCAGCAGCTTTCCCCCTACACTGGGAACCCCTCCCTGCACATACGTTTATTATTACACAAATTTATAAACAGCACAGAGAATATTTTAAAATTTTCACAATATTGGAATGTTGCTGACCCGAGGGCAGATACACTGGTGGGTCCCCCTGAACTGCCCCCACCAAGGCTCCACCCCCGCTTGGCCAATGGTGGGCCCCAGGCAAACAGCCAGATAGGGCTAATGGAGATCGGCTACTGGTGTTGGCCAGAAATGATTAGTAAATCCAAACCCTCTTTTACTTGACTTTCAAAATTTGATTTGGCTGGTCACTAAGTTAAAACCAAATCAAGGCTTGGGCATATGTCTTATCTGAACCAACTTGTGCTCCAGCTGAAAGTGTGGGGGCACGCTATAGGGGGGTTATATTGGAGAACATAGAAGGGAGCTATAAGGGATAACTGGGAGAATATGGGGAGGCAATGAGGTCCGTTTAGATGGCCCATACAGGATCACTAGATACTGAACACCCTTCAGCCAGCTTCATCTAGCCCAGGTTAGTTGGGAGGAGGTTGCCTCAAGTTTGGCCAAGGAATCAGGCCTGGAGTTCTGCTTATGAATCCCCAGTATCCGAGCAGGAAAGCACCAGAGAACTGTTAAGAAGGTGCAAGTGATCCTCATGCCAGGGAACGGTTGTACATATAGACAGTTGTATTTATAATTACATAGGGACAAGGAAAAATCCATAAATCCTTCATGTGGAACCTTTGCTAAATCCAACTTGACTTGATTCATAGGAAGAGCCTGTCTAATTTCTCCAAGTGGGAAAAAAATCCCTGTAAAATTGACAAATTAACTGACAGAATGATTTTAATACCTACAAATGCCATTTCATGATACCATTATATCAAGACTCCTAAATGTCTCCACTGCCATACTGGGCCCTGCCATCATCTTCATGGGAATGTATTAGGGACCTTAGATTGTAAGCTCTTCTGGGGCAGGGACTGATGGGAATGTGATAGGGACCTTAGATTGTAGGCTCCACTGGGGCAGGGACTGATGGTAATGTGATAGGGACCTTAGATTGTAGGCTCCACTGGGGCAGGGACTGATGGTAATGTGATAGGGACCTTAGATTTTAAGCTCTCTGGCACAGGAACTGATGGGAATGTATTAGGGACCTTAGATTGTAAGCTCACTGGGACAGGGATTTATGGGAACGTGATAAGGACCTTAGATTGTAAGCTCCACTGGGGCAGGGACTGATGGGAATGTATTAGGGACCTTAAATTGTAAGCTCACTGGGACAGGGATTTATGGGAACGTGATAAGAACCTTACATTGTAAGCTCCACTGGGGCAGGGACTGATGGGAATGTGATAGGGACCTTAGATTGTAAGCTCCTCTGGGGCAGGGACCGATGGGAATGTATTAGGGACCTTAGATTGTAAGCTCACTGGGACAGGGACTGATGGGAATGTATTAGGGACCTTAGATTGTAAGCTCACTGGGGCAGGAACTGATGGGAATCTATTAGGGACCTTAGATTGTAAGCTCACTGGGGCAGGGACTGATGGGAATGTATTAGGGACCTTAGACTGTAAGCTCACTGGGGCAGGAACTGATGGGAATCTATTAGGGACCTTAGATTGTAAGCTCACTGGGGCAGGGACTGATGGGAATGTATTAGGGTCGGGACCTTAGATTGTAAATTCACTGGGACAGGGACTGATGGGAATGTATTAGGGACCTTAGATTGAAAGCTCACTGGGACAGGGACTGATGGGAATTGAGCATCATTTCTGTAAATGATAAGAACAAATACATAAATAAGATTGTGACTTCTGGAAGCTCTGGTATATCTGGGCATCATATTGACCTGCTTTGCCATCTATAAAGGTCACTGTCCAGAATATTATAGGGTTTATGTTTCAGATCTCCTCTCAGTCAGCCAAAATAAATGTAGAGTTGTCCCCTGCCCTGGGCACAAGGCGTGAGACACATGCTAATGTCATCTGCCACATGCCAACGAGAGAACCTGCCCAGCTTTGGTCTGAACGTATCTACTGCTCAACCTGCAGGGGCACTAGTTCAACCTCATGGAGCAAAGCAGAGAAGAGACTCGGAATCATTCAATGAATAATATAATGAATATAAGTTTATGGGGGTTATTTACTAAAATCAGATTTTATCTCGTTTTTTTAATAAAAGAAAGCACAACCAAACGTATTTTACCTTATTACCTTATTTATCATTAAAATAACTCGAAAAAATAATTTCGGGAAAAAACTCTATGACATTGAGCAAAAACCTGAATCATACAATTTTTTCAGACATTTCTCCCGAATTTTTCGGATTATCGGGCTAAACCCAGCGCAGACCACGATATCTTCAAATTGGGACAGTGACATCTGCCGTTGACATATACAGGACCTAGACAGGTTTTCGGATTCGAATTCAGGCTTTTTGCAGCATCGGGGTATAATAAATCTCAAAAAAATTCGAGTTTTATTTTACCACGAAAAATGTGAGTTTTTGCTCCAGAAAGAACGACCAGAAAAAAACTGAGTTTTAGTAAATAACCCCCTATGTGTCACCAGGAGTTATCATTGTTTATAGTTAATATTCACAGTGCGTAAAGCCTTCATTAGACTCAGTAATGCACTTGTGTGCTAATAAGTCTCTCAGGGCTAAACACGTGAGGAAGAACAAGAATAAACAGGGTCGGAGCAGGGAAGACGCGTCACCAAGGTCCTCCACAGATGCCTTTTTTCATGTTCGTGGCTGCAGCTCAGGGACCAGTAGGAAGGTTGAAGGAGCAGCGCCAATAGCGGGACTGGGTCGGCGGGGCCCCCTGGCTTTTTTCCCGGTGTCCCGCCGGCCCAGTCTGACAATGAGGATAAGTGAGCCAAACAAGATGAGATGCTTGGGAGCTGCTTAGAGCATTAGCCTCCCACTGGGATGTCCTCTGGTTATGGGAGGACTCTACTAAACTTCATGAGCAAGGAAGCAACAATATAACCTCAATATAACCTCATCCCATGGCTGCTCCACTCCACCAGATCTCAACCCAACTAAACAGTCAACAATGGCAACTGAATAAAAGACCAAATGATGGATTGGCAGATGTATAAACTCTGGTCCTGCTCATCCATGTCCATCTGTCTCTATGATATCATGTCCTCCCTCTTGGTGCATCTACTGAAGCCTGGGGTGGGGGTGAAGACATTTATAAAACACAGAACTTTGTATAAATACTACAAGATCCAGCTAACAACCCTACCACCCCTGGGGATTATTATTATTCATATAACTATCCTATTTTTTGATTCCTATCCTCCAAACGATGTATTTCTTTGACCAAATGTTTCTCTTTATTCTACTAAAAAGTCTCCGCCACTCCTAAAGCACAGTGTGTTCCCGTGATGTATTCCACCCAAACATTATGTCACCTGCCCATGTTTCCTTCAGCAGTCACTGTTGGCAGAGCAAAGCTCATAGGTAAGGTTGGGGAATAAAAGGCTCCTTGTATCAAGGTGTGACTTGGACCTCTGTTTATGAAAAGCTGCTGAGATGCTTTGAGGGAGTCAGGAAATGTCTGCATTGCTGTCACTAGGGATGATGATGATGATCAAACTGAGCCTTCTGTCATCCTCCCATCTCTGGTAGACCCTTCTTAGAGCCGTCTGCCTACAGAAGGTGACAGTTTGTCGTGTTGATAATGTCCCAAGTGACATTTGCTTCTGAACCATGGACATATTCCAGATGAAGTCAGACTTATAGAGTGGATTCTGGAGGCCTTTATGAATCCCAGCAGGTGGCTTTTGGACTGGGCCAGCAGAGCTACTCTGCTTCTGTTGAGTCTGTCTTGTATTTCTGTTTACAAGTTCTCTCCATCAAAGGTGGGGCTGTCATCACAGCTCCCGAATCTTCGTCTTCTACACCTACTGAGAGCTCCGTGGAGACCTCGCCAGAGACAAAGTGGCAAGCCGAGTGTTTAACAAGCTCTGCCTGTGATTCATGTTCAACCCCCTCTGCCAATTGATTAACCTGTGAAGCAACTGAAGTTCTGGAACCCACCACAGTTATGAAACCAAAGGCAGTTTTCTTCTTTAAATGGGAACTATGGCGAAATGAATATCTGACACCCAACTGCTGCATGAAGACAGAATGAGGAGAAACAGATGCTGAGAGAGGAATAGTGGAGATAAACTTGATTATTTCAGAAACAATGCAGAATATGTAATTGATTATAATTACAAAGTTTCTTATTTCGTTATGCTGCAGCTTTTATTAAATTTTCATTTTCCCAATAGTTCCCCTTTCACGCATAATAATGCAATTTATAGAGTGCCTTTAATGACCTTAAAGGGGAAGGAAACCTAGGTGGCGCAAAAACCCTCCCCCCCTCTCGTGTGTTGCCCAACCTCCCTCCTCCCCCCTGGCCTACCTGGCCCGCTGGGCAAATGCCCCTAACTTGTTACTTACCCTTCTGCGCAGGTCCAGTCCAGGGAGTTCACAGATGACATCTTCTTCCACGCGATCTTCTTCCTGCTTTGAAAGGCGTTTTAGTGCATGCGCAGTAGGAGCATTTCGCCGGTACAGATCTACTGCGCATGCGCCAAAATTCATGACGCACTTTTTTTGCGCCACCTAGGTTTCTTTCTCCTTTAAGCCAATGCATGGCAGCAATAAAATTAACATGCCTTTTCATTGTCATTGACTTTCAAGTTTAGGAAATTACTGCAGTTGCTCTGATGGGGAAGGGGGGGGTATGTGAAGAACTGAATGACACCATCTGGAAGAAGGGCTTTGTGGTCTCAAATAAACAGGAGAACATAAACTCTAGAACCTACATGCTCAGATTGGGTTGATATTGACTATCTAGGCATGAGTGGCCAGTCATGGGGCCACCTAACAGCAACAATCCTACAATCCGGATGGATTAAGTCTATCGACTCTAATGGAAAATTTCTGTTGGTCAGGGAAAAAGAAGTGAAAATACTGTATCTCTGCAGTTCTTATCACTGGGGTGATCAGCCCCGAAAAAAAAGAAAATGATAAAAGTGGGCTGGCACTTGTATGAACAATAATTGAAGATGCGCAGAACAAGCGGAGTTCACCCATGTTCAATACAGCGTCTCCCCGTTGGTCGCAGCTCTTGTGGGAACCCGGACACTTCATTTGAGGAAGTGCCGCAAAGGCACGAAATGCGTTAGTTATTGCACATACCCACTGCCATGTACATCGCACTGTGTGTTGGAATAAAGCCGCATTCATAAACTAATCTATAGCGACTCCCTCTGATGTTTGAGTCAGCGGCGGATAGCGGGTTCAATCTTTGCATAGGCACTTGTATGGCCTGTTGTAGAGTAACTGCCAGTTTGGCCAGTGGGCCAGCCAGTAGGATACTGTGCATATTGGGCTGTGCATGGTCACCATTTGGCTGCTCAATCCCAGTGGTTGGATATTTCCAGGGTTGATTTTAATACAGGAAAGGAGGGTAAACCCAGCCTGCAGGGGACAGTTGGCCAAAAATGGTAAATGTGTCAGGATTTATTTATGTATTTAAGATTTGAGTGGGTTCAGGGAAGTGGCTGTAACACTTGATATCTAAACGCCTCCTACAGCTTTTAAAGGTCCAACATCTTATAACATCCAAAATGTGTATAACTTACAATGAACCATCATGTTCACATAATGAACAAGTTACTCACCAACCCCTTGGATGTTGCTCCCAGTGGCCTCAAAGCAGGTGATTATTTTTGAATTTCAGGCTTGGAGGCAAGTTTTGGTTGTGTAAAAACCAGGTGTACTGCCAAACAGAGTCTCCTGTAGACTGCCAGTCCATATAGGGGCTACCAATGGCCAATCACAGTTCTTACTGGTACACAGGAACATCCTTGTGTTGCTACCCAACTCTGTTTACATTTAAATGTGGTTCATGGGTGGAAAAGGTTGGGGACCCCTGGGTTAAACATGATTATTTCTGTATGTTTATCCAAGGTACAATGACTGGTGGACCTAAAAGCCACTCTTCTCCTACAGTGATCTCTCCTAGAAGATTAATGTAAAGATGGCCATATACTATAACAGAGCTGTCCAACTGGCGGACCCCCCTCATGTGGCCCTCCACATCAAAGTCTGCCTGCTGTGTCTGTTTACCATATGTAAATTTAAAAGGTATCACTACAGAGATTAACTGGCCCCTGCATTGTCTAAACCTCAAATTTAGACTAATCCCCTGCATTGTTCACACCTGTGATCCCCCCTGTATTGTTCACACTTGTGACACCTCTATTGTTCACTCCCCTAAAGCCTGTACTGTTCTACCTGAGACCCAGACTGAAACTGCCACATTGTTCTCCTGTTCTCACTTTATTCCAAATGCTAATGGGGCCCCAGCACTGTGTCACTGTATGTAGTACATATTAGACTCCTGATCCTGTCTCCTACTCTTTTCTGCCTTCCATATGCTCCTGTGTGTCTCATACTTTGGTATTTGTTCTGGGGGTTTGTTAGCGTTTGAAAATTATTGTTAGTGGCCCCTAATGTGATTAATCATATGCTGGGGTACTGTATTATACACAGGGGAGGGCGAGGCATATGGATTTATGGGTATGTCTTAATATGATTTAGCTTTTTTCACATATGAGTGGCATCCTTGCCAGGACAGGCACAAGGTAGTTCGGCCCCCTAGGCAAGAGCTTCAATCGGTGCCCCCCTGTCCAGCATTACCATTTCCCTCCTTACCATGATGGTTTTTAAATAAAGAGAGCAAGAAAATGTACAACACTTTCATTTATATTACTGCCCCCTGTACCTGTGCAAGCAAGCTCAGCAGCCATCCATTATACAGCCCTCCAGCAGCCATCATATTGCCCCCAATCTTCACCTGTGTCAGAAGCAGCCAAAAATAAATCTGATCACATCATATTGTCCCCAAGTATTTATGTACCAGTGCCAGCGACCAGCCCAGCAGCAACAGCAAATATATGGCCCCCAAATCTGTACGTGGCTGTGCCAGCAGGAAGCATCACACTTTACAGTAATAGAAAGAAAGTCTTCAGTTCAGTGTAACTGTGCAAGTCTGAGAGCAGTGAGAGTCACACCAAGCAGCCCCCCAGCTCTCTGCCTCTCTCTGTCACCCAACACATCAGTGATGTCATTGACGCGTGTACGCACATCGCGCTGCACCGCACAGAAGGAGCTATTACTTGCCGGCAAGAGGGAGAAGGTGAAGGAGGGGGATTCCACCCAACTGGGTGACCATGATTACTGAAACAAATTATTAAATAAACGCTTGAAAAAAGTGCGCCCCTCAATGATGGCATCCTACACAGCCGCCTACTCTGCCTACCCCTAGTTCCGGCCCTGATCCCTGCAGTGAGCACCAACCATTTGGTTTTTTGGTGTGCTATTAATGTGGACATGCTCTTGCGGTAACATGGGCGTGGTTTAAAGTGGGTGTGGTCTAAAAACAGGGAGTGGCTAACACTGGCTTCCGTTATCGGCCCTCCACCATGTAGATTGGAAAAATTCCGGCCCTCGGTACCATAGAAGTTGGACAGCACTGTACTATAAAATACGCTTGTTTGGCGAGGTTGTCAAACAAGCTGATCGTATCCCGATATGCCCACTAAGGCAGGGTGATGTCGGGTTAATCCAATTTTTAATTGGATTATACTGACGGGACGAGGACTGCATCAAATAGCTGACGTGGTCTTCGATTGCAAAGAAAAATCAAACCTGTCTGATTGATGTCTTGGCCAGATATCGATCGGGCAGATGAGCTGCCAAAGTGGTCTAAAGGACTGATATAAACTGATATATACTGTATATGGCCACCTTAAGTGTGCGTCGTGCTCTAGTTCACCCCATGTGGACAGGAATGTTCAGTACAACAGAAGCTTTACATTGAGCCAATACACGAGGTTGTGTGCCGTTCATGGGTCGGTGTAGAGGTGGAAACATTAACATACCACCACTTGTAATAGACATGGAATGCCTGAAAGGTGACTTCTGTTGCAATTTAACTAGGGTTCTGAAAAAAGCAAAAATATGAAGCTGAAAATGAGCCTAGACCCTATTAGAAGTAACCTCACCCTCCTATTACCCCACTTCTCCTCTCTGCTCATAGTTGTAGGGTCAGTCCATCACTATAACATTATTTCTTTTCCACTAGACAATTGCCTGAGAATTACTTGCCAAATCCTTCGTGGTCAGACCTATAAGTGGTCGACTTGTTCCGAACGGCACATTTTTGGATTTTGTTACCCCCGAAGAAGTGATAGCGGCTGTAGAACATCTCCGGAGATGAGACCATTAAGTCTTCCTGCTGGAGGGGCTCCTGGCTTTGGCCAGCCGTTAGTGTGGGCTCCGTCCCTGCATCTGGTTTAGTGTAAGAGGAATTTACAAGGCCGTGTCCCATCATGGGCTTCTTTAAAATCAGCTGGATATTTAGTTTAAAGAGACCATTTTCAGGTCCACTTGGTTAATAAGGAGGTTCATTTAGCAAGCGAGGTATTTATAAAGTGGAAGTCGTTTGGTGTTTTTACATAAGTCCATGAACAAAAGATGAACCAGAGGAATGTTGTCTTTAATACTCGCCCTCATTATTTGTATCCAATAGATGAATATACAGGTATGGGACCTGTTATCCAGAATGCTCGGGACCTGGGATTTTCCGGATAATGGATCTTTCTGTAATTTGGATCTTCATACCTTAAGTCTACTAGAAAATCATATAAACATTAAATAAAGCCAATAGGCTGGTTTTGCTTCCAATAAGGATTAATTATATCTTAGTTGGGATCAAGTACAAGCGACTGTTTTATTATTACACAGAAAAAAGCAATCAGTTTTTACAAATTTGAATTGTTTGGATAAAATGGGAGATGGCCTTCCTGTAATTCGGAGCTTTCTGGATAATGGGTTTCCACACACCTGTATAGAGAATATAAAAATATAGGCCCTGTTTATGAAAAGTCCAAATCCAGTTATTCTTTTTTTTTTGTTTCTGATGTTCTTTAACATTTTGCGGCTGATTTACCAACATCTGGATTTCTGTTTTTTTTCCACAAATCGTATTTTTTCTTTGTCTTTGCTTTTGTTTATCTAAAACTTCATAATTTATTAAAGGGGTTGTTCACCTTTAAATTAACTGTTAGTATAATGTAGAGAGGGATATTCTGAGACAATTTGCTATTGGTTTTCATTTTTTATTATTAGTGGTTTTTGAGTTATTTCGTTTTTTATTCATAAAAATATTCATATTTTATTGTTTTTGAAATAATCAAGTTTATCTTCACTATTCCTCTCTCAGCATCTGTTTCTCTTCATTCTGTCTTCATGCAGCAGTTGGGTGTCAGATATTCATTGACAGTTAGATCCAATATATCTTATAGGGGGGCTCCTTTCCTAGCAGATGTATTAGAGCTCACTCAAATAACTGATTCCAGTACAAACAAAATCTAACAAAATAACTGCCTTTTGCACAAATCCTGCATGTAGAGAGACATGATGTCTGGTGAGTTTAATAGAGTGACCTCTAATACATCTTCTAGGCAAAAGGAGCCCCCCTATAAGATATAGTGGTTGAATCTTGATTGAAGTAAATGAATATGTAAGAACATTCAGTTATTCTTATCTTTATTTATAAACCTGTATAGACAACACAAGACTGACGAACAAGAACTTCGGAAAATATTTTACTTAAATTTATCAGACAGAAATAGATATCAAAATAAATACATTGATTTGTCAAAAAAAAAAAAAATAAATAAAAGTCTGGGTACGTACTAGATTATGTAGGGGTGCACCGAATCCACTATTTGGGATTCAGCTGAATCCTGCGTGAAAGATTTGGCTGAATACCGAATCCGAATCCTAATTTGCTTATGTAAATTATGGTCAGGAAAGGAAAAAGTGGGAAAAAATGTTTTGTTTTGTGATGAAAAGACACGTGGTTTCCCTACCAGCCCCTAATTTACGTCTGCAAATTAAAATTTGGATTCTGTGGCCGAATCCTGGATTTGGTGCATCCCTAAGATTATGTGAGAGAAGCCAGAACACAGAGCCGCACCTCCAACCACATGTTGCCATAACTTGCCTGCAAGGGTTTTTCCTCTCTGTGTGGAGATACAAGAATGATACAGTAACTATACCTTATAATACATATACGCTGGAGCATGGTACATAGCGGTATAGGCATCTAAGAGACTAGTGCTTGGAAGGATATATAATGGAATTACATATGCGAAACAACAAAATACTCCATTTAAGCAGATATGAGCTCCATGTGGGAAGATTTCCTAAATGCCTAAACCTTCTTTCTTCGTCTAACATTGGAAGGATTCGAGACTCTTCTAGAGTCAGAGGTCTTCTCAATCCCATCTCTGAAATATTCCGCCTGCCCCTGTCCATCGTTAACTACCACCATCTCTCAATATGATAACTATGGGTAAAAGGGGTCCAGGTAACCATCCACTGGACAGACAAAGGTAAGATCAGGCTTATGGTATATCCAGTGGTCCCCAACCAGTGGCTCATGAGTAACATGTTGCTCACCAACCCCTTGGATGTCCCAGTGGCCTTAAAGCAGGTGCTTATTTTTCAATTCCTGGTTTGGAGAACTTTTTGAAGGCTGCCAGTCTACACAGAAGCTGCCAAATAGCCCATCACAGCCTTTATTTGGCACCGCCAAGGACTTTTTCATGCTGATGTTGCCCCCCAACTCTTTTTACATTTAAATGTGGCTCATGGGTAAAAAGAGTTGGGGACCCCTGGTATATACAGTATCCGCTTGTATGATTTACTCCAGAACACAAGACATTCGACAAAAGTGAAAAGTTTGAGTTACAGCCTTCGCAATGTACACGCAAACCATAAAATCATTTATCCTGCTGGACTTTGTAGACCTGGGACTCAAGGATTGGCCATAACATGTTGCAAATACAGTATAAACCCGTGGTTCACGTGAAATAGCCCCTATAAGTTGTTCACAATCATAATTAATGAAAGGTCAAGACACCCTCATTACAGTTAAAAGGCACTATGACTATGAAGATTTTCATTCATCCAGGTCATGGTTTATCTAGTATACCTAGTATAGGTCAATCTAAAAAAATCTAAAAACAACTGAACTTGCTGAGTTAAAAGGCACCTTCCAAAGGTTTGTTCCTATAACATTTTGAAATGACATTCAGTGGAGAACAAGAAAGCAATTCTAGAGGGAGGTCGTCTGAGAGACAGGTTTGATTGGACGGCCTATACCGGCTTAAGAGATTCTAGAAAGTTTATACCAACCGGATGCCCCAGGAATAAGACTTTTAAAATGGTGTGCTGAACTGGTAATTCGTTCCAAACTGCTGGGTGAAAATCTGGCACAAGGGATAGAGAGCAACAGAGAATCCTATAATTAAAGGAGAAGGAAAGTCTAAATCATTGGCAGGTGCCTGATACCCTGGCCGGTGCTCCTGTTGGCATAAAAAACTGCACCAGCATAGGGTACATCTGAGCAAGCGCCATGGAGAGATCTTCTGCTTCTTCTGTAATGGCCCCGGGCCAATGCACAGTCAAGTAAAAATGCTGGCTTTTTCTTTAAAGTTCAACCTTTCAATTTCTAGTGAACAAAGAAGGAAGAAGCAGGAAAAAGATTGTTCATGGTGATGTACCCTGGGCGGGTGTAGTTTTCTGCACCCAGAGGGCATTGGCCACGGTATCAAGTAAGTGATTATAACCTTTCCTTCTCCTTTAGCTCTGGAGCACTTTGTATAATCAGGAACTCCTCCTATTGCACCTGTATTTTGCACCTTGCTCCTGCCCCAAAGTAAATAAAACAAGTTAGAATCCAGTCAACTGATGACAGAGAAAGCTGGTGGCAGGTGGTTTGACCAGCTCATGGACTATTGCAACCCTTCTCCCAAAAACTACTTTACTGAAGAAAAAAAAACATCCTCCCTGATAGAGATTTAAGCCGGTGAGTACCTTTAATTTATAAGGAGTTAAAGGCATGGTCAAAATATTTTGAACAAAGAGGAAACAAATACCAGACAGGTGTGTCTGTTACCCAATGATGTCAATTGATGATGTTGTTGTGTTACTGAAGCGTCCCAGGAAAGAATAAAGTCTACTCTCGGGCTCAGGAGGAAGACAAGGTGGACAAAATGCACAGGGTAGGGGATCTGAACTACTGGCTGCGTTGTGAGGTGCTCAGCAGGAAAGTTACATTCAAATATACAGATTTTGGTGTAAAGCAAAATTACTTTTTTTAAGCCTCAACAATGCATTAAATATGGGGGTTAAAGGGATACTGTCATGGGAAAAAGTTTTTTTTTCAAAATTAATAAGTTAATAGTGCTGCTCCAGCAGAATTCTGCACTGAAATCCATTTCTCAAAAGAACAAACAGATTTTTTTAAATTCAATTTTGAAATCTGACATGGGGCTAGACATATTGTCAATTTCCCAGCTGCCCCAAGTCATGTAACTTGTGCTCTGATAAACTTCAATCACTCTTTACTGCTGTACTGCAAGTTGAACTGATATCCCCCCCCAGCAGCCAAACAACAGAACAATGGGAAGGTAACCAGATAGCAGCTCCCTAACACAAGATAACAGCTGCCTGGTAGATCTAAGAACAGCACTCAATAGTAAAATCCATGTCCCACTGAGAAACATTCAGTTACATTGAGAAGGAAAAACAGCAGCCTGCCAGAAAGCATTTCTCTCCTAAAGTGCAGGCACAAGTCACATGACATGGGGCAGCTGGGAAATTGACAAAATATCTAGCCCCATGTCAGATTTCAAAATTGAATATAAAAAAATCTGTTTGCTCTTTTGAGAAATGGATCTCAGTGCAGAATTCTGCTGGAGTAGCACTATTAACTGATTCATTTTGAAAAAAACATGTTTTCCGATGACAGGATCCCTTTAAGTAACGAGTGGTAGACAGCAGACGTGTATAGAACCTAGCAAAAGTCACGTCTACCAAGCAGAACCATGTAGGGCCAACACTCGGGAACAGGGACCCAGGATAAGGCAGGAAAACTGGATCATCTGATTGGAGGGATGAAGATCAAATCTTCAAATGTTGTTAAACTTTGTTTTTAAACTTTGAGGGATACTGCAGTAAATTTTTCCGATATCACTGGAGTTGCAGCTTGACTATGGCTTGAAGGTAGAGGAGGGCCAGAGATCTCTAACGCAAGTACGAAACTGTTATCTGCATTGTAGCAGACAACTGTAATGTTATCTGGCCACGCACATGGAATTTTGGCTAATTGCATATAAAACATTGGACATGGCTGCATATTGGCCAACTATTAAGGCCACCACTTCTGTTGGATCAACTGAACGTTGGACAGCTGTCTGGCCACAATATGGGCGTGCTGGCAGATATGCACCACTGAATTATATAAATGATATATTGAATATATGAATTATTATATAAATTATATAAATAACCAGTATTTCATTCGTTTTACCAAGGAATTATTGTTCCTCACCCATCAGTCCTGTTCATTAAACCAGCTCTGGATCCAGGATAGGTCTGGCCACCTTACCCGTCCTTTGGCCAATCTTTATCCCATGATGCAAACATATTATTCATCAGGTCCGGCACTTTGTTTATATCAGAGAGGAGAAAAAAAAGCAGAGTACTGAGCCTTTTCTTGAAGTGAATTTGAGGGGTGCAGGGAGTTGCCTTTACCATTAGTCTTTATTTCAGACAGGAGTTTTGCTTTATCTGCAATCCAATCTTGCCAAGAGCTTGCGAAGTGTATCCTTCAGCTCTTGGACTATTCCAACTCCAGGTTCCCTACATTGTGCATGTTGAATAAGGTTTTGCTTTGGACTTTGCAGTTCTCAGCTCGTAACATCTGCTCCATAAAATTGGCTTTAGGGCACAGATATTGTTTATGTTACAAATTCTCTGCTTGTCTTTCGGGTCCCTCCGTCATGTTTAGGTCAGGTGGTTGGGGGCGGAAGATGTTCCACTGACCTGTATATGGAGAGGTAAAGATGGAAAACAAATGTTGATTTGTACTTGACATTATTTCATGTGGGACCTATAATGTACTTATCCCAGATATACATAGATATTGCACTGTGATCCTTTAAGTTACTCTATTTAGACTTACTGTCAAGTTCTTTATTTGATTTCCCCCTGTAGCTCATAGCAAGGCTAGAAATACACACTCACCCCATATCTCCCCATAAATGGCCTTCAGACTGGGCCCCCTTAGCTCATAACAAGGTTACAGATATATAGAAACATTGGGGTAACAGTCACCCTGCTATAGTTCCAGGGGTACCCAGGGCACAAATAAACACTCACCCCAAATCTCCCCCTAACTGACCTTCACACTGGGCCCCCTTAGCTCATAACAAGGTTACAGATATATAGAAACATTGGGGTGTCACCCTGCTATAGTTCCAGGGGTACCCAGAGCACAAATAAACACTCACCCCAAATCTCCCCCTAACTGGCCTTCAGACTGGGCCCCCTTAGCTCATAACAAGGTTACAGATATATAGAAACATTGGGGTGTCACCCTGCTATAGTTCCAGGGGTACCCAGGGTACAAATAAACACTCACCCCAAATCTCCCCCTAACTGACCTTCAGACTGGGCCCCCTTAGCTCATAACAAGGTTACAGATATATAGAAACATTGGGGTGTCACCCTGCTATAGTTCCAGGGGTACCCAGGGTACAAATAAGCACTCACCCCAAATCTCCCCCTAACTGGCCTTCAGACTGGGCCCCCTTAGCTCATAACAAGGTTACAGATATATAGAAACATTGGGGTGTCACCCTGCTATAGTTCCAGGGGTACCCAGTGATACACTCACTCCAGTGCATTACAAACCTTTTACTTTTGTATATTTTTGTGGTATAATTATCATGCTTTAGAGCACTCATGTTCCATGTTGGTATTAAAATAAAGTTCTTATAGTGAAATAAAGTGGGTTTGCTGAGCTCATAGTTTCTCATATGGACCAGCCCTGGTCTATTACACATAAGGGTCAATTCTCTCGGGGTGCCCGGCAGTTATATGGGTGAATGCAAGAGCTAGCGACACCCCTGCTGATAGAAACCCTACAAATACCAGGGATCAATTTGTCGGGCCCTTCAGTGAATGATATACAGTATTGGGCTGCTGAAAGCACTTGCAGGAACCCAGTGATGGATGAGACGTTTCCCAGTCATTACAGACACAGCTCCCAAAAGTCCCATAATATTTACTGGAGGGAAAAAGGAGCCAGTGCAATGGGTTTGACATTCTTCACAAGTGAGACCTGACCTTTCCTGTTCCTGTCATTATTCCTCCCATGGTTTTATCAGCCCTGAACACTGCAAGAATTAATATACTGAGAGTTACAGGGGCACAATAGACAAAGTATTAGGGGCTGAAATAATTTCATTTCTCAGCTCCTGTTTTATTTACTGGCACATGCTATACTTTATAGGGGAATACTTATGATAGCATACTTGTACAGGCTAAACTTAGGGGACTGTTCCTGCTGAATTGTGCTTAGTACAGAGGAATACCTATGCTGCCATAGTTTTATGGGATCTCTCTGTACAGACTATGAGCAAACTTAGGGACTGTTCCTGCTGAATTGTGCTTAGTACAGGGGAATACCTATGCTGCCATAGTTTTATGGGATCTCTCTGTACAGACTATGAGCAAACTTAGGGACTGTTCCTGCTGAATTGTGCTTAGTACAGGGGAATACCTATGCTGCCATAGTTTTATGGGATCTCTCTGTACAGACTATGAGCAAACTTAGGGACTGTTCCTGCTGAATTGTGCTTAGTACAGGGGAATACCTATGCTGCCATAGTTTTATGGGATCTCTCAATACAGACTATGAGCAAACTTAGGGGACTGTTCCTGCTGAATTGTGCTTAGTACAGGGAATACCTATGCTGCCATAGTTTTATGGGATCTCTCTGTACAGACTATGAGCAAACTTAGGGGACTGTTCCTGCTGAATTGTGCTTAGTACAGGGAATACCTATGCTGCCATAGTTTTATGGGATCTCTCTGTACAGACTATGAACAAACTTAGGGGACTGTTCCTGCTGAATTGTGCTTAGTACAGGGAATACCTATGCTGCCATAGTTTTATAGGATCTCTCTGTACAGACTATGAGCAAACTTAGGGGACTGTTCCTGCTGAATTGTGCTTAGTACAGGGAATAACTATGCTGCCATAGTTTTATGGGATCTCTCTGTACAGACTATGAGCAAACTTAGGGGACTGTTCCTGCTGAATTGTGCTTAGTACAGGGGCATAGTTTTATGGAATCTCTATTTAGGGAAACATTTACTGGCTTAGTAAATAAGTACAATTAAATAACTAAATAAAAACACAAGTAAATGCAGTGTTATTCTCGTGTATAACGCCCCTAGGTTACACTGCAGGATAAATACAGTATGTGTTCCTCGTATGATGCCACAGATCACAGTGCTAAAATAAATGCATTGACAATTTTATGTATAATATCCCAGAACTCTATGTAAAAATACCTCCAATAACTCATAGCAGGATAAACAAAGGATAACGTTTCATGTATCATATGTCTGTATGTTGTAAGCAATTGATTCTGAGCCTCTTTAACCACCATTAAAATCATGCATTGTTTGATACTTTCCATAAGTTATTGATGGAGGCCTGCTGCTCGTTTCATAAGTTATATATGGAGACACTTGTGTATGTTCTATTATCTGTAGATGGAGGCTCCAGTTTTTCTTCCATAAACTATAGATGGGGTACTATTCCTGGTTGAATAAGCTATAGATGGAGGCACTGGGCTTGTCTTATAAGCATTTATATATTTATAACATTTATATATATAGATTTATCTTATAGGAATTTGTTCTTTTCTATAAGCCATAGATAGAGGTATTGGTTCCTGTGCTATAAGCTATAGATGAAGGCATTTGTTCTTGTGCTATAAGCAATAGATGGAGGCATTGGTTAATTTGCTGTAAGATATAAATATAAGCATTGGTTTATGTGCTATAAGCAATAGATGGAGGCATTGACTCTTGTGCTATAAGCTATAGATGGAGACATTTGTTCTTGTGCTATAAGCTATAGATGGAGACATTTAGGGGCTGATTCACTAAGGATTCGAAGTAAAAAAACTTTGAATTTCGAAGTTTTTTTTGGGCTACTTCGACCATCGCATGGGCTACTTCGACCTTCGACTAGGACTACGACTTCGAATCGAAGGATTTGTAGTTATAATCGTTCGACTATTCGACCATTCGATAGTCGAAGTACTGTCTCTTTAAAAAAAACTTCGACCCCCTAGTTCGCCATCTAAAAGCTACCGAAGTCAATGTTAGCCTATGGGGAAGGTCTCCATAGGCTTGGCTAACTTTTTTTGATCGAAGGATATTCCTTCGATCGTTGGATTAAAATCCTTCGAATCGTTAGTTTCGAAGGATTTTATCGTTCGATTGAAGGAATTATCCTTCGATCGTTCGATCGAACTATCTGCGCTAAAACCTTCGACCTCGATATTCGAAGTTGAAGGATTTTAATTCCTAGTCGAATATTGAGGGTTAATTAACCCTCGATATTCGACCCTTAGTGAATCGGCCCCTTATTCTTGTTCTATAAGATATAAATGGAGGCATTTGTTCTTGTGCTTTAAGCTATAGATGAAGGCATTGGGGCTTATCTTATAAGCTATAGATGGAGGCTTTTGATCTTGTGCTATAAGCTAAAGATGGAGGCATTGGTTCTTTGCTATATGCTATAGATGGAGGCATTGGTTATTTTGCTATAAGATATATGTAGAGGCATTTGTTCTTGTGATATAAGCTATAGATGGAGGCATCGGTTCATTTGCTATAAGCTATAAATATAAGCATTGGTTTATGTGCTATAAGCAATAGACAGAGGCATTGACTCTTGTGCTATAAGCTATGGATGGAGACATTTGTTATTGTGCTTTAAGCTATAGATGGAGACATTTATTCTTGTTTTATAAGATATAGATGGAGGCATTTGTTCTTGTTCTATAAGCTATAGATTGAGGCATTGGGGCTTATTTTATAAGATATAGATGGGGGCATTTGATCTTGTGCTAAAAGCTATAGATGGAGGCATTGGTTCTTTGCTATAAGCTATAGATGAAGGCATTGGTTCTTTTGATATAAGCTATATATAGAGGCATTTGTTCTTGTGCTATAAGCTATAGATGGAGGCATTGGTTAATTTGCTATAAACTATCGATGGAGGCATTGGTTCATGTACTATAAGCTATAGATGGCGGCATTAGTTTGTTTGCTATAAGCTTGAAATGGATGCATTGGTTCATTTGCTATAAACTATGGATGGAGGCATTAATTTATGCACTATAAGCTATAGATGGATACATCAGAGCTAGTGTTATAAGCTATAGATTGAGGCATTTGTTCTTGTTCTATAAACTATAAATGGAAGCTTTGGTTCATTTTATATAAGCTATAAATATAAGCATTGGTTTATGTGCTATAAGCAATAGACAGAGGCATTGACTCTTGTACTATAAGCTATAGATGGAGACATTTGTTCTTGTGTTATAAGCTATATATGGAGACATTTGTTCTTGTTCTATAAGATATAGATGGAGGCATTTGTCCTTGTTCTATAAGCTATAGATGGAGGAATTGGGACTTATCTTATAAGCTATAGGTGGATGCATTTAATTTTGTGCTATAAGCTGTAGATGGAGGCATTGGTTCTTTGCTATAAGCTATAAATGGAGGTATTGGTTATTTTGCTATAAGCTATAGATGGAGGCATTTGTTCTTGTGCTATAAGCTATAGATGGAGGCATTGGTTCATTTGCTATAAGCTATAGATGGAGGCATTGGTTCATTTGCTATAAGCTATAGATGGAGGCATTGGTTCATTTGCTATAAGCTATAGATGGAGGCATTGGTTCATGTGCTATAAGCCATAGATGGAGGTATTTGTTGTGGTGCTATAAGCTACAGTTTACGGCATTAGTTCATGTGCTATAAGCTACAGATGGAGACACGAGTCATTGGTTCATTCTCTATAGGAAGAGGCTCCTGTTTTTGTTCTATAAGCTTTATATGGAGGAACTTGAGAAGACGTTTTACTGCTGCTCTGTCGATCCCTAGTAGGACAGCTCCTGCTGTGAGACATGGAGGGTGAGTCAATAGCAGGTGCTCATGGAATAAACTTTGCTTATTTAGTGACTGGATCTATTCAGCCCCACTGACTGGCTCACAACTGTCTCCCTCTCACTTCTCTCACTCTCTGATTTCTTGGCAGTCACATTTTTACGAGTTGTGTCATGAAATTCTCACTTTATAGAGCTCCAGCGAGAAACAGTGTGAGATTTATGGGTTCAGCAGCAGCAAAGACTATTCCATACTTAGCCCAGACTTCCTTATACTGCGTCAGGGACCAATAACACTCAGCAGATACAGGAGTGTGGCTGCCCCCCATAAATCTAATTGCGGGTGATGTCATACTGCGCCCACAAACAGCTCATCGCTCAATCATAACCCAACGCTGAGCCTCTATTCCCCAAATAACAAGAATAAAAACACTATTTGGGGTTATGTAATAAAAGGCATTTTGGGACCCATTTACGAAAAATTTAATTTCAATTTTTTTCCACGAATCTCAAAATACTTGTGGTTTTCTCATTTTTTGAAAAAAAAAAAGCTCTAAAAATTCTAGATTTATGAAGTGTAAAATCCACAAATACAAAACTTCTCCAAGTAAAATAAGTCAATAGGAGCTGCTCTAATCCTATTGGACCATTTTAAATCAATTCAGACTTTTAGAGGTTTTCATATTATATTTGCACATCGTTCATCATAATTTGCCGTTCAGGAGTTCTTCTTTCGGATTTTTTAATAAATGTCTTGACATTCGTAGTTTTAGGGGGTTATTTACTAAAATTTTAATTAATCTCGGTTTTTTATGAAGACAAAGACGACCAAACTGCATTTCACGAATTGAACTCATTTATCAATCATTTTTCTCGAAACAATAGGAGAGGAAAAACGCAGTGATAAAATGGAGCGTCGATTCGTATGAAACTCGATTTTACTGAATTTTCACTTTGAAAACTCTACTCTTTTGGATTATCGGGCAATAACTTTGTTTTTTTCAGATTATCCAACGCAGATCATGATCAAGAAACATCTTCAGGGACGTCTGCCATTGACTTCTACATGACCTTGACACGTTTGTGATGGATTATTTTCAGTTTCGGATTTTTAGTAGCTTTGGGGTATAATAAATCTATTAAAAAATTAGTTTTTTTCCACAAAGAAATTATTTTTCCCCCTTAAAAACCTTGACCAGATAAAAATTGAGTTTTAATAAAAATGAGGTTTAATAGATTAGAGTTAGTGAGTTTAGTTGTGGTTTCAAAAACCACTAAAAACCGACTTTTGATTAATAGGCCCCCACAGACCTATTTTTTGAAATGTGAGTTTAGAGCTTAAAAAATTAAAAAAACTCACCCAAGTTCTATTTATTTGTATGGGATAGTAAGAATTATATTTATCAAATGGAGAATTTCAACCTTTCATAAATACAATACTAAAAATCCCATAAGAATGAATAGAACGTGGGTGAGTTTTTATATATATATATATATATATATATATATATATATATTAATAGGGTTGCCTATAGAAGTCAATGGGAGCTGCGCTGATCCTATTGGACCACTTTAAATCAATTCGGACTTTTAGAGTTTTTTTTATATTTTTTGCGCATCATTCAGCGTAATTTGCCGTTCAGATTTTTTTTTTCATTGGGATTTTTTAATAAATGTTATGACATTCGTAGTTTTAGGGGGTTATTAATCCATCGATCGAACGATTTTCCTTCGATCAAAAAAAGCTAGGAAAGCTTCTGGGGACCTTCCCCATAGGCTAACATTGGTGCTCTGTAGGTCTTAGGTGGTCAAAGTTTTTTTTAAAGAGACAGTACTTCGACTATCGAATGGTCGAATAGACGAACGATTTTAAGTTCGAATCGTTCATTTCGAAGGTCGAAGTAGCAAATTCCATGGTCGAAAGTAGTCAAAAAAATAATTCGAAATTCAAAGTATTTTTTATTCTAATCCTTCACTCGAGCTTAGTAAATGTACCCCTAAATGTAAGAAAAAAATAAAAACTTTTTTTGTAAACCAGCATTTGTTTTTCTATTCTCTGCACTGCTTATTCTGACTACTGATTAACTGACCTGTGAAAAAGTATGCAGGCAACTGAGCGAGCTAGAGTGTCTGCTGCACTGTTTCAAGAGTCAGGACCAGCAGTGCATGCCAATACTCCATTCATTTGCACAGTTCATTTACTGAAAGTTTACAAAGGAAAGTTGCTTAGAATGAGATTTTCTTTTTGCAGTGACCAATGGAATGGCCTGTAACTGCAGGGCTGTTGCAATGTTTATATTGTCATGGAGGGGGTCCGAGTGCTCTTTACTTACATGTAGGATAAATCCGACAAACTAGATGAAAATAATTCAGTAAAAGGCACGAGGAATCAGAGGGAGGTTGGAATCTGTTGACTTGGGAGGTCCAATCATACGGTGCAGTAATAAACATTCCTGGTTATACTACTGTTTGGATCAGGCACAGGGCCCCGACCCCCTATAAAAATACCTGCAGTCAATGTCCATCTGAATACAAAGCACAGACAGGCGTTTATTGGGCACCACCAAATCTCTTGACTGAGTTATTGCCCCCGAAAGCTCTAGGTACTGAGTGATACGGCTGCATTTACGCAAAAAACAAATATTTTCTTACAAATTTCTGCTTTAAATTTGACTCAAAAATGCTGAGCGCCAGTATCCCTTGTTCTCCAATGGTCCAAACAAAAAGCCTTATTGTTGGCTAATGAGGGACCAAGAACATGTTCTAGAAGATACAGACACTGCTCAGCTTTGTACTGATAAGTCTCAATGTATAAGAACTCACCATTCTGCACTAGAACCACGATTAGACCTTCATGTCTATCTACTCATCATCATCATCATTTTATATCTTGTAACACTGACCTACAGCAGCAGGAACCGGCTGAAAATTAGCTGAATTCTACTTACACAAAGGGACATACGAGGGAGTTAGGGACACACACAGACACCGGTTATGGGATTCCCTACCAAGAGAGGGGGAGGAAAGGAGATCTCAACATCAGTATAGGAAGGGGTTCTTTACTGTAAGGACAGTCAGGTTATGGGATTCCCTACCAAGAGAGGGGAATGAGTGATTCATTGGTGGGGAGGAAAGGAGATCTCACCATCAGCATAGGAAGGGGTTCTTTACTGTAAGGGCAGTCAGGTGATGGGATTCCCTACCAAGAGAGGGGGAATGAGTGATTCATTGGTGGGGAGGAAAGGAGATCTCACCATCAGCATAGGAAGGGGTTCTTTACTTTAAGGACAGTCAGGTTATGGGATTCCCTACCAAGAGAGGGGGAATGAGTGATTCATTGGTGGGGAGGAAAGGAGATCTCACCATCAGCATAGGAAGGGGTTCTTTACTGTAAGGGCAGTCAGGTTATGGGATTCCCTACCAAGAGAGGGGGAATGAGTGATTCATTGGTGGGGAGGAAAGGAGATTTCACCATCAGCATAGGAAGGGGTTCTTTACTTTAAGGACAGTCAGGTTATGGGATTCCCTACCAAGAGAGGGGGAATGAGTGATTCATTGGTGGAGAGGAAAGGAGATCTCACCATCAGCATAGGAAGGGGTTCTTTACTGTAAGGGCAGTCAGGTGATGGGATTCCCTACCAAGAAAGCTGGAATGAGTGATTCATTGGTGGGGAGGAAAGGAGATCTCACCATCAGCATAGGAAGGGGTTCTTTACTGTAAGGACAGTCAGGTTATGGGATTCCCTACCAAGAGAGGGGGAATGAGTGATTCATTGGTGGGGAGGAAAGGAGATTTCACCATCAGCATAGGAAGGGGTTCTTTACTGTAAGGACAGTCAGGTTATGGGATTCCCTACCAAGAGAGGGGGAATGAGTGATTCATTGGTGGGGAGGAAAGGAGATCTCACCATCAGCATAGGAAGGGGTTCTTTACTGTAAGGACAGTCAGGTTATGGGATTCCCTACCCAGAGAGAGGGGGAATGAGTGATTCATTGGTGGGGAGGAAAGGAGATCTCACCATCAGCATAGGAAGGGGTTCTTTACTGTAAGGGCAATCAGGTTATGGGATTCCATATTCCCCATTCTTCTGCCATAGGGGCACATTTACAAATTGTGGAGAAAATTCTCCAAAAAGACAATTTGCCACAACATCGCTTATTAACTAAAAGTCGAAGAGGACAATTCACAAGCAAAAAAAAATCAGCGCCAGAGAACTTTAGTGCTGTTCCGGCAGCAAATTTTTTTTGAGTGAAAATCCAGTAATGTATCAATGTGCGAACGCTACCCTATTCGCTAAAGTTTATTTCTCCAGTTTCGGGCTGGTGAACTCCCATTATAAACATAGAACCGCAACTTTTAAATCTCCACCAACATCGCAGTTTCCATGATCAAGTTTTCTCCATGGTGAAAATTTCCCCCCCTACTATTGTATGCGGTAAATATAACAACGAATTTTCGCAGACAATTTTCGGCAGGAGAAAATTCACCACAATTCTATTGAAAAAGTGAACTTAAGATTTTTAGTAAATATGGAGATGTGTTGTGAAAATTCACCTGGTGAAGTGAGGTGATTACTGTGGTGAAGTTACACGAAGAGAAAACTGACAATTTAGTCAATGTGCCCCATTGTGTGCAGAGGCCGCCTGGCAGTTGCAGTTTAACTAGAAGCTGAAAAGGACTGGGGTCAGTGATGTCACAGTTATTGCAGCAGTGCCATATTCCACATTCTCTATTTACTATGTAACCGGTACCTTCACTTGTTCTGGTGACCAGTCTGAAATGTTCTGCCTCTTGCTTGAAATCTTGTTTTGTCATCTTTTTAATCTGGATCAGTTGAAAGATTCCTGAAAAGCCCAAACAATAGTCAGAATTATATATAAATAAATGGTGAAAGGAAAAGTTCAAAAAGAATATCGGACTATTATGTACTAAGATTTCTGCTGAATTGTGCTCAGTACAGAGGAATACCTATACTGCCATAGTTTTATGGGATCTCTCTGTACAGACTATGAGTAAACTTAGGGACTGTTCCTGCTGAATTGTGCTTAGTACAGGGAATACCTATGCTGCCATAGTTTTATGGGATCTCTCTGTACAGACTATGAGTAAACTTAGGGACTGTTCCTGCTGAATTGTGCTTAGTACAGGGAATACCTATGCTGCCATAGTTTTATGGGATCTCTCTGTACAGACTATGAGCAAACTTAGGGGACT
The DNA here is from genome assembly GCF_017654675.1 of Xenopus laevis. Classification (NCBI taxonomy): domain Eukaryota; kingdom Metazoa; phylum Chordata; class Amphibia; order Anura; family Pipidae; genus Xenopus; species Xenopus laevis. Next base: position 183,252,040 of record NC_054373.1, read on the forward strand.
GTTCCTGCTGAATTGTGCTTAGTACAGGGGAATACCTATGCTGCCATAGTTTTATGGGATCTCTCTGTACAGACTATGAGTAAACTTAGGGACTGTTCCTGCTGAATTGTGCTTAGTACAGAGGAATACATATACTGCCATAGTTTTATGGGATCTCTCTGTACAGACTATGAGCAAACTTAGGGGACTGTTCCTGCTGAATTGTGCTTAGTACAGAGGAATACCTATACTGCCATAGTTTTATGGGATCTCTCTGTACAGACTATGAGCAAACTTAGGGGACTGTTCCTGCTGAATTGTGCTTAGTACAGGGGAATACCTATACTGCCATAGTTTTATGGGATCTCTCTGTACAGACTATGAGAAAACTTAGGGGACTGTTCCTGCTGAATTGTGCTTAGTACAGAGGAATACCTATACTGCCATAGTTTTATGGGATCTCTCTGTACAGACTATGAGCAAACTTAGGGGACTGTTCCTGCTGAATTGTGCTTAGTACAGAGGAATACCTATGCTGCCATAGTTTTATGGGATCTCTCTGTACTATGAGCAAATTTAGGGGACTGTTCCTGCTGAATTGTGCTTAGTACAGGGAATACCTATGCTGCCATAGTTTTATGGGATCTCTCTGTACAGACTATGAGCAAACTTAGGGGACTGTTCCTGCTGAATTGTGCTTAGTACAGAGGAATACCTATGCTGCCATAGTTTTATGGGATCTCTCTGTACAGACTATGAGCAAACTTAGGGGACTGTTCCTGCTGAATTGTGCTTAGTACAGAGGAATACCTATACTGCCATAGTTTTATGGGATCTCTCTGTACAGACTATGAGCAAACTTAGGGGACTGTTCCTGCTGAATTGTGCTTAGTACAGAGGAATACCTATGCTGCCATAGTTTTATGGGATCTCTCTGTACTATGAGCAAATTTAGGGGACTGTTCCTGCTGAATTGTGCTTAGTACAGGGAATACCTATGCTGCCATAGTTTTATGGGATCTCTCTGTACAGACTATGAGAAAACTTAGGGGACTGTTCCTGCTGAATTGTGCTTAGTACAGGGAATACCTATGCTGGTATAGTACTAGAGTTCCTCTATGATCAAACTTAGGGTGCCCTTTTGTAAGGTTTTAAATAATACCAAATAAGTCCAAACATTGTGCAGGTCAAGTACAGATACAACTAGAACCTCATTATCTTCTCATGTTCTCAGCCTGTTACTTTATGTTACTCTATAGGGATGAGATGGGAACTTACCTTTAACCATTTTCCAGACATAGATCTCAACGTCTTCTGATGCTTCTTTGTCAATGGCAATCTTCCTTACACTCTCCCTCTGACCCCCACTGCTGGACGACATGTACATGTAGACTAATATCTTGTTGGGGTTCCGCACACACTTACTGGTACTGACCTCCTCTGTGGGACTCACCTTGTCATCTGAGGGGGGTAATGAAAGCACCAAGGTCTAAATGATATTTATTTATTCACCTACAAGAGATCAGCCCAACATACAGTTAAACTGGCTTCTGAGTATCACTCAAGTATTATAAGGGATAATGTACCCCCTACTTTAAATGATAAGGATATTAGAAGTCACTGAGGGGTTGTTCTGTGACCATATAAAGGCACAAGGCTGCAGGCTGAGTTATACAGGGAACTCTGAGTATCACTCATGTATTATAAGGGATAATGTACCCCCTACTGTAAATGATAAGGATATTAGAAGTCACTGAGGGGTTGTTCTGTGACCATATAAAGACACAAGGCTGCAGGCTGAGTTATACAGGGAACTCTGAGTATCACTCATGTATTATAAGGGATAATGTACCCCCTACTGTAAATGATAAGGATATTAGAAGTCACTGAGGGGTTGTTCTGTGACCATATAAAGGCACAAGGCTGCAGGCTGAGTTATACAGAGAACTCTAAGAGTATCACTCATGTATTATAAGAGATAATGTACCCCCTACTGTAAATGATAAGGATATTAGAAGTCACTGAGGGGTTGTTCTGTGACCATATAAAGGCACAAGGCTGCAGGCTGAGTTATACAGGGAACTCTGAGTATCACTCATGTATTATAAGGGATAATGTACCCCCTACTGTAAATGATAAGGATATTAGAAGTCACAGAGGGATTTTCACACTCACCTTGGCAGATTTTACAGCATTTTCCTTCCACCTTCTCAGGATATTCACAGGGATATTCCTCTGGACAGATCACTCTCTGACAATCCTGGTTTCCATCTTTACATGAGCACAGAATACAGGGAATTGCACCAAAAGTTCGGAAAACTGGATGCCAAACTTCCCCGTGGGAATATGTTTTTCCATTATAAACACAAGCTGAAATGTCATGAAAATCTCATTAACACACCAAGAAAACAAAAACGTGCCTGACTATAACTGTCTGCAAGTCCAGTAACCCCTAGCAATCAGATAGCAGGTCACCTGACACAAGCAGCCAATCAGCAGGGGGCAGTAGACAACAGAGAGGGGTACAGAGGAATTGGGGGCAATGAGAATCAGGGAGAGAAGAATTGGGGGTTAGAGGGAGTCACACAATGCACAGGACTCGACTCTCCCATAGGTTTCTAGCCATTTCCTAAAATCTAAACCTTATTTTTTACCTTTTTTGTGTTTTTCTTTCATTAGAATCTTCACTGTTGTGCCACCCCCTCCTCCTTTCTGCTTGAAGCTCCGTGGGTTGAACCCCAGGACTGGGCTGATGATGGTCGATACAGTGGCCCCCAAAGACTTCTTGCTGATTGGCTCACTTCCACATTCCTCATGGGAGTGTCTCTGCCAAGGAATAAAGCCACATGCCCCATTCACTCCCACTAACAACATCCACTTCTCTGAACTCAGCAAATCTTAACACCTTATGATCACCTCTATACACTCTACCCATGATCCCCTACTCCTAACCCCGGCCTCTATACACTCTACCCATGATCCCCTACTCCTAACCCCGGCCTCTATACACTCTACCCATGATCCCCTACTCCTAACCCCGGCCTCTATACACTCTACCCATGATCCCCTACTCCTAACCCCGGCCTCTATACACTCTACCCATGATCCCCTACTCCTAACCCCGGCCTCTATACACTCTACCCATGATCCCCTACTCCTAACCCCGGCCTCTCTACACTCTACCCATGATCCCCTACTCCTAACCACTTTCTACACTCTACCCATGATCCCCTACTCCCAATCACTCTCTACACTCTACCCATGATCCCCTACTCCTAACCACTCTCTATACTCTACCCATGATATCCTACTCCTAACCACTCTCTACACTCTACCCATGATCCCCTACTCGCAATCACTCTCTACACTCTACCCATGATCCCCTACTCCTAACCACTATCTATACTCTACCCATGATCCCCTACTCCCAACCACTCTCTACACTCTACCCATGATCCCCTACTCCCAATCACTCTCTACACTCTACCCATGATTCCCTACTCCCAAACACTCTCTACACTCTACCCATGATCCTCTACTCCTAAACACTCTCTATACTCTACCCATGATCCCCTACTCCCAACCACTTTCTACACTCTACCCATGATCCCCTACTCCCAACCACTCTCTACACTCTAGCCATGATCCCCTACTCCTAACCACTCTCTGCACTCTACCCATGATCCGCTACTCCTAACCACTCTCTACACTCTTCCCATGACCCCCTACTCCCAACCACTCTCTACACTCTACCCATGATACCCTACTCCTAACCACTCTCTATACTCTACCCATGATCTCCTACTCCTAACCACTCTCTACTCTCTACCCATGATCCCCTACTCGCAATCACTCTCTACACTCTACCCATGATCCCCTACTCCTAACCACTATCTATACTCTACCCATGATCCCCTACTCCCAACCACTCTCTACACTCTACCCATGATCCCCTACTCCCAATCACTCTCTACACTCTGCCCATGATTCCCTACTCCCAAACACTCTCTACACACTACCCATGATCCTCTACTCCTAAACACTCTCTATACTCTACCCATGATCCCCTACTCCCAACCACTCTCTACACTCTACCCATGATCCCCTACTCCTAACAATTCTCTACACTTTACCCATGATCCCCTACTCCCAACCACTCTCCATACTCTACTCATAATCCCCTACTCCCAACCACTCTCTACACTCTACCCATGATCCCCTACTCCCAACCACTCTCTACACTCTACCCATGATCTCCTACTCCTAACCACTCTCTACACTCTTCCCTTGATCGTCTATTCCTAACCACTTTCTACATTCTTCCCATGATCTCCTACTCCTAACCACTCTCTAAACTCTACCCATGATCTCCTACTCATAACCACTCTCTACACTCTACCCATGATATCCTACTCCTAACCACTCTCTACACTCTACCCATGATCTCTTACTCGTAACCACTCTCTAAACTCTACCCATGATCTCCTACTCCTAACCACTCTCTACACTCTACCCATGATCTGCTACTCCTAACCACTCTCTAAACTCTACCCATGATCTCCTACTTCTAACCCTGATTTACACTCTCCTCATGATCTGCTATTCCTAACCATTCTCTGCATTATACCCATTATCAACTAGACTCCTACTCATAACCCTACATTATGGGTCTCCTTTTCCTATGTTCTGCCCAAACTCTACCCATGATCTTGTACTCTTAACCATTCTCATTCTATCTGTGCATATGACCCTAGTTGCAACACATCCCTACACTTTACCAATGATCGTTATTCCTAACATTGATCTCTTCCTAAACCATAACTACAATTTACCCATGATCTATTATTCCTAAACTATAACTACAATCTACACATGATCTTTTACTCGTAATCATATATACACTATATCTATAAAATGTTGTAAAACATTGATCTACGGTGTCTTATACGACAATGTATTTCCCTATGAACTCTAAACATTTAAAAATAAAATATTTTGTAAATCCCAATATTAAATACTCTTTCTTACTTAGAAAACGTTAATTACTCAAAGAACTAATTCCACGTACCACACCTCTGTGTAACTGCAGCGGCTCCTCTTCCATGGACCTTTCATAGGAACTATCTGCCAAATGTAAGTTAATATTAGTATTATTGTTATTCATATTAACACATCTTTATAAATATCAACACTTTCCACGGCAAAACTTTGAGAAACATTATATGAGTTCATTAAATTGCTCGGTTAAATGACCTTCATAATGAACTCCTCCTTACCAGTAAAACCAACACAGCTCTGAATCTCTCCCACATGTTGATGGGGGGGATTAATAGTAAAAGCAGAACAATATTCCATTAGTATTTTATAATAAAAACATGCATGCAACATTAATGAATGGAATCGAACATGTTTTTAGCACAATTTATTTGACTCACACTTATATATTCCTTATATACTTTATATACCTCACCAATACATGGAATTAGTCACCTGTACCTGGTGGCTAGTGGAACTGCAAGTGACTCCAGGGATTTCTTTAATGGCAATAGCTTTTATATTAAGCATGTGCCAGAGGCTGGCTCATTTAATGGTATTATATAGATATAATTACTACCCAATTGAAATTGTTAAGTGATTTCAGTGACCTACATAAGACCTTACAGTAATACTTATCTAGCGTAGAACAACATTAACAAGCGACATTTCTCCAGCTCGGCTCAGGGTCTGTTTATGATATTACAGTTCTTGGCAGAGGGGATGAGAGTTTTTCACCTCCCTAATCCCAGTTTTATCTCTATGCCCCTCACTTTGGAAGAGAAAGTGTTTCAGTGAGTCTATAAAATGTGCCAATCCAGCAAAATGGGAAAAACAATGTCCTTCTTCTGGTTGAACAATAGCTGAGCTGCGGGACTATGTGCCAGGGAATGGGAATAATGAGAACATTTTGCCCTCAGATGCCACTGACACTTCATCTCTTACAAGAACCAAGAGCCGTGGAATTCATATTGCACAGAATATTAAGAATGGGGGCTGCTACTACCTCTGCAAATGGGGCAGCAGGAGTCAGAGACAGTCAGAGTAGAGGAACACACCAGCTCCTGGCAGGTCACTAGGCCACAGTAAATCTGTCCATCCTGAAAGAAAAACCACAGTATATGGTCTGTATATTACCCTTCTATCAAAATGTAAACCCACCATCATAAGCATGACAAGTAATATACACAGATGCCTTTAGAGGGTCCAGCAAGTGCAATTTGAAAACTCAATAATACAACAAAATACACAGGTAACACAGCAAACCTCACCCTTACTCACCTGCAGGTGGACATTACTCCAGACACTCCAAAAAGGATATATAACTAACTTGATTGCTTACAGAAAGCACTCAAATAAACATTGCAGAGTAAGACAAAATGGAGACCGTTGGACAAGGTGGAAAAAGTTGGATAAGAAGGAGACAGATGGAGAAGGTGGAGAAAGTACTATAAGATGGACAAAGATGGAGAAAGTAGGATAAGATGGAGACAGTTGGACAAGGTGGAGAAATTAGGATAAGATAGAGACATTTAAACAAGGTGGAGAAAGTAGGATAAGATGGAGACAGTTGGAGTAGGTGGAGAAAGTACTATAAGATGGACAAAGCTTGACAAGATGGAAACAGTTGGACATGGTGGAGAAAGTAGGATAAGATGGAGATAGTTGGGCAAGGTGGAGAAAGTAGGATAAGATGGAGACATTTGAACAAGGTGGAGAAAGTAGGATAAGATGGAGACAGTTGGACAAGGTGGAGAAAAAAGTAGAATAAGATGGAGACAGTTGGAGTAGGTGGAGAAAGTACTATAAGATGGACAAAGCTGGACAAGATGGAAGCAGTTGGACATGGTGGAGAAAGTAGGATAAGATGGTGATAGTTGGACAAGGTGGAGAAAGTAGGATAAGATGGAGACATTTGAACACGGTGGAGAAAGTAGGATAAGATGGAGATAGTTGGAGTAGGTGGAGAAAGTACTATAAGATGGACAAAGCTTGACAAGATGGAAACAGTTGGACATGGTGGAGAAAGTAGGATAAGATGGAGATAGTTGGACAAGGTGGAGAAAGTAGGATAAGATGGAGACATTTGAACAAGGTGGAGAAAGTAGGATAAGATGGAGACAGTTGGACGAGGTGGAGAAAGTAGGATAAGATGGACAAAGCTGGACAAGATGGAAACAGTTGGACAAGGTAGAGAAAGTAGGATAAAATGGAGACAGTTGGAAGAGGTGGAGAAAAAAGTAGGATAAGATGGAGGCAGTTAGACAAGTTGGAGAAAGTAGGATAAGATGGACAAAGGTGGATGAGATGGAAACAGTCAGACAAGGTAGAGAAAGTAGGATAAGATGGAGACTTGAAGAAGGTGGAGAAAGTAGGATAAGATGGAGACAGTTGGAAAAGGTGGAAAAAGTAGGATAAGATGGAGACATTAGAGAAAGTACTATAAGATGGACAAAGCTGGATGAGATGGAAGCAGTTGGACAAGGTAGACAAATTAGGATCAGATGGAGACAGTTGGACAAGGTGGAGAAAGTAGGATAAGATGGAGACAGTTGAGAAAGTACTATAAAATGGACAAAGCTGGACTAGATGGAAGCAGTTGGACAAGGTGGAGAAAGTAGGATAAGATGGAGATAGTTGAACATGGTGAAAAAAGTACTATAAGATGGACAAAGCTGGATGAGATGGAGACAGTTGGACAAGGTTGAGAAAGTAGGACAAGATGGGGACAGTTGGGCAAGGTGGAAAAGATAGAATAAGATGGACAAAGCTGGACAAGATGGAGAAAGTTGGACAAGATGGAAACAGTTGAACAAGATGGGGAAAGTAAGATGAAGACAGTAGGATAATATGGAGACAGAATGGCAAGTTGAAGACAGTAGACAAGATGTAGAGAGAAGGGTAAGATGCTGATGTAAGGCAAAAAGGGGGCAGTCGGACAAGAATAGAATAGGTGACAGTAGGGGAAGGTGTAGACAGAAATTGTTATTGTCAAACCTGCAGCCCTTCAGGATCAGGTGAGGACAACCCTAAGATATGGGACCCTGATGTGTATACATTGCAATGGCTAATGTCTTTAATAAATAGTCTGGTTGTGACCTTATGTACTAACATGGTGCTCACTTGTCCCATTACAGGAATTCAAAGCAGCCAATCACCAATTAGATTTGGCAGTGCAGTCAGACACATCCCACATCTGATTGGTTGCTACAGGTTACTCGATTACTACCTATCCCTAACCCTGTGTGGGGATTGGCCGGTGGCTCAGGTGTTGGGCACTATGGCATACCGAGCAGCTGCACTGCACGCACTGGTTAGATTGCCGGGCCGGGAACAGCTCGTGATTGGTGAACATCTCGCCCTGCTGATAGATCGTCCCATTGTGTTGGCACAACTTCACTGGTGCCCGGAGCCCAGAAGGAGAGTGCGGCTCTGCGGGGAAACAGAGAAAGAGATCAGTGTGGGGCTAGATACTCTGCACCACTATATATAGCAGCTTGATGTTAAGCAGATCTCCTGCCCTTCAGTCTTGATCCAGACTAATGGGAGAGAGGGATAAGCACATAAGCACTTCTATAAAAGAGAATACACGGAGGAATATCTGCACTTGCCTCCAGCTGCTCCGCCCATTAACCCCTTGAATCTTGAGTATCGAAACCCCATCTCTTCACTCATGATCCAAATCATTAGAAGGGAGAGGTGTATGTGGAATAATCAACAATGTGTGCGATAAATACTTTCCCTTTAAATTCCTGTAAGGGATCTGTATCTGAATGTGTCATTTTTAGTTTCTTCATGTGTTTCCCCTTCCTTATTTACTGCAGATTCAGTCTTGCCTAGTCTGCTATTGTTCTACCATAGCCCTCCTGTTATTTTATAATAAGACGTTGACATCGCTGCTCTATAAATACATGTTATTAATGACGATTGTCCTGTATCAAGTACAGTTCAGCAAGAACAGTCTTCTAACGTTGCCTTGACAGAGAGATCTCATCAAACAATTAGGAATGCATTGAATCCACTATTTCTGATTGTGGCTGAATCCCCGAATCCTACATGAAAGATTCTGCCGAACACCGATTCTGAATCCTACTTTGCATACATGCAAATTTGGATTTGGTTCAGCCAGGCACAAGGCTTTTGCCGAATCCCAAACCGAATGCTCGATTTGGTACATCCCTAAAAACAATACAGGATAGGAAGGTCTACAGTTGGATTTAAAATAGGCCCTGACATTCAATATACACAGAGACCAAAACAGTTCAACCAGCTCAATAATTAATGGCATCTATGTCTATGGCATCTTATAACAGCTCATCCAATATCTGCCAAAATCCACAGATTGCCAGTCCAAGCCTGAGCATAGGTATTCCCCTGTACTAAGCACAATTCAGCAGGAACAGTCCCTAAGTTTGCTCATAGTCTGTACAGAGAGATCCCATAAAACTATGGCAGCATAGGTATTCCCCTGTACTAAGCACAATTCAGCAGGAACAGTCCCCTAAGTTTGCTCATAGTCTGTACAGAGAGATCCCATAAAACCATGGCAGCATAGGTATTCCCTGTACTAAGCACAATTCAGCAGGAACAGTCCCCTAAGTTTGCTCATAGTCTGTACAGGGAGATCCCATAAAACTATGACAGCATAGGTATTCCCTGTACTAAGCACAATTCAGCAGGAACAGTCCCTTAAGTTTGCTCATAGTCTGTACAGAGAGATCCCATAAAACCATGGCAGCATAGGTATTCCCCTGTACTAAGCACAATTCAGCAGGAACAGTCCCCTAAGTTTGCTCATAGTCTGTACAGAGAGATCCCATAAAACCATGGCAGCATAGGTATTCCCTGTACTAAGCACAATTCAGCAGGAACAGTCCCCTAAGTTTGCTCATAGTCTGTACAGGGAGATCCCATAAAACTATGACAGCATAGGTATTCCCTGTACTAAGCACAATTCAGCAGGAACAGTCCCTTAAGTTTGCTCATAGTCTGTACAGAGAGATCCCATAAAACTATAGTATCCAAACTATCTGTAACCATGTTATGAGCTAAGGGGGCCCAGTCTGAAGGTCAGTTAAGGGGGAGATTTGGGGTGAGTGTTTATTTGTGCCCTGGGTACCCCTGGAACTATAGCAGGGTGACACCCCAATGTTTCTATATATCTGTAACCTTGTTATGAGCTAAGGGGGCCCAGTCTGAAGGTCAGTTAGGGGGAGATTTGGGGTGAGTGCTTATTTGTACCCTGGGTACCCCTGGAACTATAGCAGGGTGACACCCCAATGTTTCTATATATCTGTAACCTTGTTATGAGCTAAGGGGGTCCAGTCTGAAGGTCAGTTAGGGGGAGATTTGGGGTGAGTCAGAGTTACAGAAGAAACACTATTTCTTACCTACACATCGTGGGCAGCACTGATGTGGGTCAGTGACAGTATGGACACAGTGCAGGACTGGACACTTTATTCTGTAACAATTTACACTGCCCCCCTATTGGAAAGAAAACAAATGTGTTATAATGGTAGAAATAAGAAAGGTAACGGAAACGAGTTAAAGAGAGAGAGAGAGGCATAGATAGATGGATGATAGGTAGAGAGAGAGATATGGGGTCAGTGACCCCCATTTGAAAGCTGGAAAGAGTCAGAAAAAGGAGGTAAATAATTCAAAAATGATAAAAAAGAAAAGAAATTTAAAAAAAAAAAAAGATCAACTGAAAAGCTGCTTAAAATTAGCCATTTTATAACATGCTAACAGTTAAAGGTGAACCCGTCAGTCTTTGCTCTGTTAATGTATCAATTTCTAGAACATCTGGAGGAGGCAGGAAAACGTTACACATTTTGAGAGGATCTGTACAGTGTTTCGTATGCTCTGTTTCCAATACTCTATACTGGGGAATTAGAATGGTTCATCTCCTATACTATATCCTTTACAGAGATCCCATAAATCTATGGCAGCATAGGTATTCCCCTGTACTAAGCACAATTCAGCAGGAACAGTCCCCTAAGTTTGCTCATAGTCTGTACAGAGAGATCCCATAAAACTATGGCAGCATATGTATTCCCTGTACTAAGCACAATTCAGCAGGAACAGCCCCCTAAGTTTGCTCATAGTCTGTACAGAGAGATCCCATAAAACTATGGCAGCATAGGTATTCCCTGTACTAAGCACAATTCAGCAGGAACAGCCCCTAAGTTTGCTCATAGTCTGTACAGAGATCCCATAAAACTATGGCAGCATAGGCAGGCCCGGACTGACAATCTGTGTGTTCGGGCAATTGCCCGATGGGCCGTTCAACACACAATTAAAATGGGCTGCTCTCTTCAGTAAAGCACAAGTTCAGGTCCGAGTTCCTCTCTCTCGCGCGCCCTGTTGCCATGGAGATGATCGGATCAACATGGCTTCTAAACAGGTGCAGCAGGGAGGAACAGGACGGAGCAGCAGCAGCCGGGCTTGTGAGACACGGGGAGCGCAAAGTGAGCTGCTGAATGATAACCTCTATATTACATACAGCCTGCGTTAAAGCCGGAACTGCCTGCTCGTTGCCCTTCCCGCTCCCCCCTCCTAATGAATTTCCTGCACTACACAGCAAGGGGGGCGGGGTCACAGTGGGCCACAGCAACAAGCAGGTCGGGGGGAGAAGAAATACCGAGCAGTGACAGCTGTGCTGCCAGGTGAGGAGATGGGACAAGAACTCAGGTTTGCAGACAGAAGAGTTACTGCCTAGCCCCCCCTCTCCCTTTATTCACTCACTGAAAAGCTGCTCCTGATGTGTAGGTATTAAAGACTTAAATATCCAACAAAATCTAATCCTACTGTAATGTAAAATCTGAGCCTGCTATATGATTTCTTGTTTTCATGCATCTAACTCATGTATTTTATATACTCTGATGAAAACACAGTATGCATCATTCTCCTCCAACAGTTGTATGTTGTATGTCCCATTGCAAATCTTTTTAATGTTGTCTACAGATCAGAGCTAAAATCAGTTACAGTGTTTTTAGGGCAAGGCCAGACATGGTGTTTTTGCAGCGTTTTCTAGTTGCGTTTTTAAAAAAGAACAGCCAGGCGTAAATACGCATAAACTGCACTACCACTTAAACTAAGGGAAAACGCACTGTGGCAATTCACACAGGGCACTTGCAAGCTGAAATCCACCACAGGACGCCAGTATTGGCATTTTTTAGCAGAAACACCAATATGTCAAGAAACTACCAAATCAATAGACTCTATGGGATCTGTACGTTTGAAACCACACTTTGCGTAAATATGCAGCGTATTTTAAATATGGCGTCCAAATTCAATTAGAACAATGAGAACAATGAGAAGTGCATGTTAGGAAAAGAATCCTACATGCTGAAAAACGCATGTTGATGGTCGCATGTGGTTTCAGTGGCGTATTTACGCCTGGCTGTTCTTTTTTAAAAATGCAACTCAAAAACGCCATGTCTGGCCTTGCCTTTAGACATGTGCTACTACATATTACTTGGAGGATGCAAGCAATTGTCCAACAAAAACTTCTTTTTAGTCCCCTATCGGCTAATGTCACATGGGGCTGAAAATCAGTCTGTGGGCTGCTTCAATTTTTTTGCCCTGGCTGCTTTTTACTCCCAGTCCGTCCCTGAGCATAGGTATTCCTCTGTACTAAGCACAATTCAGCAGGAACAGCCCCTAAGTTTGCTCATAGTCTGTACAGAGATCCCATAAAACTATGGCAGCATAGGTATTCCTCTGTACTAAGCACAATTCAGCAGGAACAGCCCCTAAGTTTGCTCATAGTCTGTACAGAGAGATCCCATAAAACTATGGCAGCATAGGTATTCCTCTGTACTAAGCACAATTCAGCAGGAACAGTCCCTAAATTTGCTCATAGTCTGTACAGAGGGATCCCATAAAACTATGGCAGCATAGGTATTCCCTGTACTAAGCACAATTCAGCAGGAACAGTCCCTAAGTTTGCTCATAGTCTGTACAGAGAGATCCCATAAAACTATGGCAGCATAGGTATTCCTCTGTACTAAGCACAATTCAGCAGGAACAGTCCCTAAGTTTGCTCATAGTCTGTACAGAGAGATCCCATAAAACTATGGCAGCATAGGTATTCCCTGTACTAAGCACAATTCAGCAGGAACAGTCCCTAAAATTGTTCATAGTCTGTACAGAGAGATCCCATAAAACTATGGTATGGGTAGCAAGGCTGGTCAATTACTAGGGCTGAGGTAACATGTTTTGCTGAAAGCCAAATAACTTTACTACAAACAATTGCAGCTGAGGATATGAAAATGACTTTATATTCTCTACATCAGAAGCAGTGACTCATGGGCAAGAACAATACAGTATATACAGTAAACCAGGGCTCTGAGCCAACAGAGATTATTTTTATACTATTTTGTGTAATCTGTAATCATCCTGGGACCAAGAAAACACTTTACATCCCATGAGATACTTTCTATAATATTTATACAGTGCTACAAATTATGCGCTATATAAATACATGTTATTAATAATAATAATAATAATAATATCTACGTATAACACAGACAGGAGAATGTTGTATACGCTGTACCCGAGGCAGAAAGGTATAGAAAGATTAGTGATCAATACAAACATTAGTGATCAGTGTTTATAATACAGTAGTTTTATAGTAAATACTCCGTGGGGTTGCCTGGAATCCTGGGTGATTTCACAGCTGAACAGCAACTCCCAGCACCCTCAGCAACCACAGCTTTTGTTGGTGGGTCCATGGACTTGCAGTTAAGTCACAGGTGGAAAAGCGAAGTTCAGCCACAGATTTAATGCCGCAATATACTGGGATTTTGTACTGAACCCCTCTTCTCCCATCCAGATCCAGAAGAAGCAACTGTCATTTCCATGTGTATTTAATACAGGAACCTTCCTGGAGCCCCCGGGGAGACACGGCAGTTAGGAATGTGACAGTGAGTGAAATCAGACAGACAGACTGTCGTTTGTGAAGATATAAAACAGAAATTTAAATCAAGCTGCTTTTGTTTCTACTTTGGTCTGTGTCAGTCTGTCCATCTGGTTCCAGTGGTTTGTCCTGTGCTGAAGTTGTGGGGCACCTGGAGGCACCATGTATAGTGGTAGTAAGCTCGTGCCCTTCCACTAACTGCCAGTATTACGTGCAATGGGCAGTGCCAGCTGATGTAAGTAGTACTTAGCAGCTACTCCCTGCACCCCTGCCATGTTTATGTCATGTGGATAGTCTGGGAGTTGTGTGTACATTATTATCTATTAGATATTAATTATTAATTAGCTATTAAGTGCTATAAACTCTGCCCATGAGAGGGTCCTTATTACTGTACCTGGGAGCTCACAATCTGTAGTCAGAGGGATAATAGGGCAGGGTATTAGTGTGGCCCTGAGCTCTGCGATTCCATTTCTTACCTGCTCCCCTATTACCCTACACTCAGGTGCACCACAGGTGTCTGGGGATTAAAGGAGAACTAAACACTAAAAATGAATATGGCTAAAAATGTAATATTTTATATAGTGAACTTATTGCACGAGGCTAAAGTTTGAGCTTGTCAATAGCAGCAATGATCCAGGACTTCAGACTTGTCACAGGGGGTCACCATCTTGGAAAGTGTCTGTGACACTCACATGCTCAGTGGGCTCTGATTGGCTGTTGAGAAGCTAAGCTTAGGGCTCGTCACTAATTATCCAGCAGAAAATGAGCTTCCCTGGCTGTAATATAAGCTGATGCTACAGGTTTGCTGATTATTAAATTCTGATGCTAATTGCACTGGTTTCTGTGCTGCCATGTAGTAATTATGTGTATTAATTACTAATCAGCCTTATATTGTGACATTTCTATTCTATGTGTACTGTATATTGTGAGTGGCTCCCTAAGCTCAGTAAGTGACAGCAGCACAGAGCATGTGCAGTGAATCAGCAGAAAAGAAGATGGGGAGCTACTGGGGCATCTTTGGAGACACAGATCGTTACTGCTAAAGGGCTGTGGTTGCCTTGGGCTGGTACAGAAGCACAAAACATCATGTACAACATTTCTACCTACTTATTTAGTTACGCGTTAGTTCTTCTTTAAAGGGCATACAAAAGTTTTATTATGGAACACAGTAGTTCCAAAGCATTAGCATTTAATATAGACAGGCAGATACACAGACATACAGCAGCCAGGTAGACAGACAGGTGACGGGTAGACAGACGGATAGACAGATGGGTAGAAACAGGTAGACAGACGGGTAGACAGACAGGTAGACATGGATAGACAGATGGATAGACAGACGGGTAGACAGACGGGTAGACAGGCGGGTAGACAGGCGGGTAGACAGATGGATAGACAGACGGGTAGACAGACGGATAGACATGGATAGACAGACGGGTAGACAGGCGGGTAGACAGATGGATAGACAGACGGATAGACAGATGGATAGACAGACGGATAGACAGACGGGTAGGAAGACAAGTGAGGGGGAGGTACAACAGCAGATTTGCACCATAAAGTGAATATTGGGGATCCGATTTCTCTGAATCCTCAGGGTATAAATGAATTTACAGGATCAGTTTGCTTTCAAAATCAAAACTGGCCGACCGAGTGTAGCAGATAAATAAGCAAAAAAGGACCTTCTGATTTGCACCCCAGGGTGCTGGATGTACCCACCTCGGTGCAGATGCAGCGGATACAATAGACGACTCCCTGTGGCTCCAGGTAGGGGTTCCAGCTCTCTCCTGGGATGTACCGCTTGCCATGGAATATGCAGAACAAATCCGGACCTGCGGACAGGGAACAGCCTGTGAGTTTAGGACTCCAAATTCTCAGGGAATTCTCACAGAACCCAGGTATTATATCAGACACCATTGTGCCTTACTATACACACTATCTCATAGTTACATCATCTTCTCCTTCTTGCCTTACTATATACACTATCTCATTGTTTACAGACCATTCTTGCCTTACTTTACACACTATCTCATAGTTACATAATCTTCTCCTTCTTGCCTTACTATATACACTATCTCATTGTTTACAGACCATTCTTGCCTTACTTTACACACTATCTCATAGTTACATACTCTTCTCCTTCTTGCCTTACTATACACACTATCTCATAGTTATATCATCTTCTCCTTCTTGCCTTACTATATACACTATCTCATTGTTACAGACCATTCTTGCCTTACTTTACACACTATCTCATAGTTACATAATCTTCTCCTTCTTGCCTTACTATACACACTATCTCATAGTTACATACTCTCCTTCTTGCCCTACTATACACATTATCTCATAGTTACATCATCTTCTCCTTCTTGCCTTACTATACACACTATCTCATAGTTACATCATCTTCTCCTTCTTGCCTTACTATACATACTATCTCATAGTTACATACTCTCCTTCTTGCCTTACTATACACACTATCTCATAGTTACATCATCTTCTCCTTCTTGCCTTACTATATACACTATCTCATTGTTACAGACCATTCTTGCCTTACTTTACACACTATCTCATAGTTACATACTCTTCTCCTTCTTCCCTTACTATACACACTATCTCATAGTTACATAATCTTCTCCTTCTTCTTGCCTTACTATATACACTATCTCATTGTTACAGACCATTCTTGCCTTACTATACACACTCTCGCATAGATACATAATCTCCTTCTTGCCTTACTATACACACTATCTCATAGTTACATAATCTTCTCCTTCTTGCCTAACTATACACACTATCTCATAGTTACATACTCTTCTCCTTCTTCTTGTCTTACTATATAAACACTTGCAGACATTTTCCCAGAAACCAGTTTGTGTTATTCAATCTCCTACTGTAGCCCCAACGCAAAACTTGGGGGATCTTGGATACTGCTCAGCGTGTGGAACATGTTCCAAAATTCACAGAATGCAATGTAAATCATATCTGAGCACTATTCTTCATCCAGTGTTGTTGTATTTTCATAATACAAAAAAAACTGTGAAACCACAATACTACATAAAAGCCATGAATCCACAAGGGTTTTTTTTGCTCATGAAAACCAATGATGCCACAATGGGTTACTTATTTGGGAAAGCCAGTGAAGCCACAATGGGTTACTGTTTAAGAAAAAACAGTAACATGGGTTGTTTACTACAAAAAAGCAATAACACCACAATGGATTGTTTACTAAGAAAAACCAGAGACACACCAATGGATTGCTTGTTAGGGAAAATAATATATGCCAAAATGGGTTGTTTACTACGGAAAACTGGTGAAGCCACAGTGGGTTACTTATTAAGAAAAATCAGTGAAACCACAATGGGTTACTACAGAAAAGCAGTGACACCACAATGGGTAGTTTTCTAAGGAAAACCAGTGATACCCCAATGAGTTGCTTATAAGGGAAAACAAGATTTGCTAAAATATTTTGTTTACTAAGGAAAAACAGTGAAATGCCATAATGTGTTGTTTACTAACCGTTTATTAAGGAAAAACGATGATACTGCATTGGTTTGTTTACTAAGGAAAACCAGACACACCATAAGAGATTGTTCACTTGCTGACAACCAGTGATGCCATAATAGGTTCCTTACCGGGGAAAAAACTGTGACACAGAGATGGGTTGTTTACTATGGAAAATCAGTGATGATGCAATTGTTAGTTTACAAAGTAAAAACAGTGATGCCACAATTGGTTGTTTATAAAGAAAAATCAGTAATGTCAAAATATAAATAGCCCCTGTCATACCAACTCCAACCTGCCCTTGACCCGGTAGGTGGCAATGTCATATCTCGACCACCCCCTGTTTCTATAATAACCAACATTGTGGGGGTAGACGGCCTTTCCCATAACCATTACCACTGGCCGGCGTTGGTGGTGAGTGTCTGTAATGGGACTGCACTCACCCCACATCTACCCCTAACTGACCTTCAGACTGGGCCCCCTTAGCTCATAACAAGGTTACAGATATATAGAAACATTGGGGTGTCACCCTGCTATAGTTCCAGGGGTACCCAGGGTACAAATAATCACTCACCCCAAATCTCCCCCTAACTGGCATTCAGACTGGGTCCCCTTAGCTCATAACAAGGTTACAGATATATAGAAACATTGGGGTGTCACCCTGCTATAGTTCCAGGGGTACCCAGGGTACAAATAAACACTCACCCCAAATCTCCCCCTAACTGACCTTCAGACTGGGCCCCCTTAGCTCATAACAAGGTTACAGATATATAGAAACATTGGGGTGTCACCCTGCTATAGTTCCAGGGGTACCCAGGGTACAAATAAACACTCACCCCAAATCTCCCCCTAACTGACCTTCAAACTGGGCCCCCTTAGCTCATAACAAGGTTACAGATATATAGAAACATTGGGGTAACTGGGCCCCCTTAGCTCATCAGCTTTTTAGAACAAGGAAGTGTCATGATAATCCATATACAGTATATATATATATATATATATGGGTGGGAAACTTTTTATGGAGCAATATTGCTTTAAAGGAAATACTAAACCAACACACGTTTGTGTGTCCTTGGTAAGTTTGTGTGCACCATGAGTCGTAGGATCCCAGGGGGCGGCCCTTAGTACATAAAATGCCAGTTTTCTATTTAGGATTACCCAATAGTACTAAAAAATATATTTTTATGAAAATGGTTTATTTATATGAATCAGGGTTTTATATTTGAGCTGTTTGAGAGCTGCATGAATGTCCCTCATCCCCTGCGGTGCAAGCACACATACAACACATAGTAACACAACACATAGTAACACAACCTATAGCAATACAACACATAGCAACACAACACATAGTAACACAACACATAGTAACACAACCTATAGCAATACAACACATAGCAACACAACACATAGTAACACAACACATAGTAACACAACCTATAGCAATACAACACATAGCAACACAACACATAGCAATACAACACATAGCAACACAACACATAGTAACACAACCTATAGCAACACAACACATAGCAATACAACACATAGTAACACAACCTATAGCAACACAACACATAGCAATACAACACATAGTAACACAACCTATAGCAACACAACACATAGCAATACAACACATAGTAACACAACCTATAGCAACACAACACATAGCAATACAACACAGAGTAACACAACCTATAGCAATACAACACATAGTAACACAACCTATAGCAACACAACACATAGCAACACAACACATAGCAACACAACACATAGTAACACAACCTATAGCAACACAACACATAGTAACACAACCTATAGCAACACAACACATAGCAATACAACACATAGTAACACAACCTATAGCAACACAACACATAGCAATACAACACATAGTAACACAAGTAACACAACCTATAGCAACACAACACATAGCAATACAACACATAGTAACACAACACATAGCAACACAACACATAGCAACACAACACATAGCAACACAACACATAGCAACACAACACATAGCAACACAACACATAGTAACACAACACATAGCAATACAACACATAGTAACACAACCTATAGCAACACAACACATAGCAACACAACACATAGTAACACAACCTATACCAACGCAACACATAGTAACACAACCTATAGCAACACAACACATAGTAACACAACCTATAGCAACACAACACATAGCAATACAACCTATAGCAACACAACACATAGCAATACAACCTATAGCAACACAACACATAGCAATACAACACATAGTAACACACAAAATGGGTTAATTTTATTTTTCTGAGAATACATTGTTTTTACGCCGCACAAAGGTAAAAGAGTTTTTTAAACGACTGTAAAGCGAAACCCTTGTAGGATTACCACAATGTCAAGTAGCGAATGAGTAAGTGAAAATAAAAAATGAAGCGTGTCCAATATAAAGGATTATATGTAAGCCCAGCACCTCACCCGAAGGACTTTTACTAAACAATCACCGGGGAGCTGCTTTTTATTCCTCATATGGGCAACGGCTTTGTCTATTCTGGCCCAAATATACTGACGGCAAAACTCCCTCACCTTCAGGCAAAGCCCCTTTTCTGCATGTTTGGGAATATAATGACTATTTTAAGACTTAAATCTGAGCCAAAATAAGGGAAGTTTAAAAATAATATCTGTTTTTCCTCATAGGCAAGTTCTGGTGCCAACCTCCATTTTAGGTACTGAGACTGCAAACTGCCGTGAAACCTGCGCATTATTGGAAAGTTCACTTACGTGTTTATGTTTTTAGTTCAATCATTACAATGTTACTGGGATTATTTTGTTACACAGCCCCAGTCTCATAACCCATAGCATTTTGTAATGATTTAATTACACAGATTTATTATATGGATCAGCCAAGCCTAAAACAGGGCCCATTATGAAGTATAAATGCCTGGTAATTAACCCGAAACCAATTAGAGCATTTAAATATTCACAAGACTGAACAAACCTGCAGCCAATCAGAGCACTGGAATATTCATGGGACTAAACCAACCCACAGCCAATCAGAGCACAGAAATATTAACGGGACTATACGAACCTGCAGCTGATCAAGATCACTGCAATATTCATGGGACTAAACCGACCTGCAGCCAATCAGAGCACTGGAATATTCACAGGACTAAACCAACCTTCAGCCAATCAAAGCACTGGAATATTCACAAGAATAAACCAACCTGCAGCCAATCAAGAACACTGGAATATTCATGGGACTAAACCAACCTGCATCCAATCAAGAACACTGGAATCTGCATGGGACTAAACCAACCTGCATCCAATCAGAGCACAGGAATATTCACGGGACTAAACCAGCCTGCAGCCAATCAAGAGCACTGGAATATTCACGGGACTAAACCAACCTGCAGCCAATCAAGAGCACTGGAATAATCATGGGACTAAACCAACCTGCATCCAATCAGAGCACAGGAATATTCATGGGACTAAACCAACCTGCAGCCAATCCAGAGCACTGGAATATTCACGGGACTAAACCAACCTGCAGTCAATCAAGAGCACTGGAATATTCATGGGACTAAACCAACTCACAAGCCAATCAATAGCACTGGAATATTTGCAGGACTAAACCAACCTGCAGCCAATCAGAGCACTGGAATATTCATTGGACTAAACCAACCCACCAATCAGAGCACAGGAATATTCACAGGACTAAACCAACCTGCAGCAAATCAGAGCACTGGTATATATATACGGGACTAAATCAACTTGCAGCCAATCAGAACACTGAACAGAACATTTAAGGGCTAGTTCACCTTTACGCTTTTTTTAAATAGTTATTTAATTATTTGCTTTTTCTGACTGCTCTTGTTAGCATATTTAAATGTATTATCTCAGACAAGAAGACTAAGATAAGGCTGATCGTGACTGATCTTAATCACCACCAAGTGTAGACAATACTAACACAAGACTAATAAAACTTGGTCTTGATACCACTACTAGCCTTATATACTACAAAATGGAACAGTAACCAAATCTGAGACAAAATAAAGACAATGTGAATCTCAGTGTGTTTGAGAGTCAAAGCCATGATGATGGAATAGTCAATCAAATTTGAGACCATGTATAATGGCACAGGCAAAAAGAGGGCTAATGAGGACAACATTTTTGTTTGTTCTTTATAGAAAGACTATTTGAGCTTATTATAACAGACAAGAAGACTGAGATAAGTTCGAAACCTGCCCTGGCACAATGATTGGTCTCAAGCAGAACCCCATGCCACAGTACAGAAGAATGAGACAAGACTATCATCATCATCATCTTGGTATGAAGACCAGATCTTGAGACCAAGACAAGTTTCACATAGTACAAAATGAAGAGTACCCAAGAACATAACAAGATAATCAGTTCTATGTAGTTCTTAGACTGAGCCTGGTCTTGAGTACAACCAAGTAGTGTACAGGACTGAGACCATCAAGATGAAGTTCTAAGACCACAGTTGGTCTAACACAGAGCCCAATGTAACAGTATACATGAGTGACGAGTCCCATCAAAATGTGACCTGGATATTAATAGTGGTTTTAAATGTGGCTTAGTCCAACAGTACGCTAAACTAAGAACATGAAAATCTAGTCATAGAACCAAGATTGATATTGGTCTTTGTAACAAGACTGGTCTTGATAGTTTGTAAAGGTATGGAACATGTTATCCACAATGTTAAGGACCTGGGGTTTTCATACCTTAATTCTACAAGGAAATAATGAAAACATTAAATAAGCCCCATAGGCTGAGACAAGACTATCATCATAATCATCATCTTGCTATGAAGACTTGATTTTGAGACCAATACAAGTTTCACATAGTATAAAATGAACAATACAAGACAATCAGACTGTAGTTCTTATACTAAGCCTGGTCTTGAGTAGTGTACAGGACTGAGACCCATCAACATGAGGAATTTGGATCTTCATACCTTAAGTCTACTAGAAAATCATAGAAGCATTAAATGAACCCAACAGGCTGGTTTTGCTTCCAATAAGGATTAATTATATCTTAGTTGGGATCAAGTACAAAATTTGGAAAAACATTTGGATTATTTGGATAAAACTGAGTCTATGGGGGACGGCCTTTCCATAATTCAAAGATTTAGAAAAGCTGCATTTCTTGATTGATGAAAAAAAAAATACACTTTCCATCTCCACGATACCAAGTAAATGGAAACGTCTCTCCCATGCACATTCCACCTACATTCCCTGTAAAGGGATCCTCCAACCACCCATTATACTCTACTGGGAATACATCTGCTAGAAAAGGAGCCCCCTATAAGATATATTGGATCTAACTGTCAGTGACTGACACCCAACTGCTGCATGAAGACAGAATGAAGAGAAACAGATGCTGAGAGAGGAATAGTGAACATAAACTTGATTATTTCAGAAATGATGCAGAATATGTAATTGATTGTATTTATTTCAGTAAGAGGAAGCTTATATTAAATTTAAATTTTTGCATTAGTTTCCCCTTTAAATATTTAGATTATTTGGTTAAAATAGTTTCTATGGGAGAAGGGCTTTCGGTAATTCGGAGCTTTCTGGATAATGGTTTTCCGGATAACGGATCCCATACATGTACTCATATCTTCCCAGCCCATGAAGCAGAAAGGGTTGTGAGTGGCCTTGAGACTGGCGGTGGAGTTGCTTCCTCTGCTGCAGGGAGTGGAGTTGCAGGCAGTAACTGGTGGGACACACCAATCATTGGGGGCTATGGGTTAAAACAGCCAATAAAGGGGGATTTAAACCAGAGCAATAGCTTATTAAAGCTTTCCTGAAGGAGACCGGGGGGGTGACTTAAATCCAAGCCGAGCCAGGAGGTTCCAGAAAGGGAGATTCTGCAGGTGGAGATCTTCTTGTGAAGTATAAGGGGACACTGGGGATTCATGATTTATGGCAGCTCATTGCAGAACAGAACCTCACTGAGCAGAGGAGGATAATGTGTCTGTCACTCAAAATAAAGAGGCTAAAGAATTCTGTGCAAGCGAGGAGCTGACAATCTGATCCAGGACTACAACAAACATACAATTTTTAGCTGATTACTGGGAGGTTCCAACCCACACCAGCCTGTACACCCCACTACATAATGGCAATGCTCTATATCAAAGCCAGTCCTTCTCTATCAGCCCCTACAGTTCGGTGCAGACATCTTGGTGTGTATCCAACTTTGTCTCAGATATTGATACTGTATTGTCTAAACCCTGCTCTATATGAGACTTATTACTGTATCAGCCCCTGCACCCAGATATTTTTCAGAAAATATTACTGTACCATCACCTGCACCCCACTATATCATCCTTTGCACCCCACTGTATCATCATCTGCACCCCACTGTATCAGCCTCTGCACCCAACTGTATCATCCTCTGCACCCCACCGTATCATCCTCTGCACCCCACTGTATTATCCTCTGCACCCCACTGTATCAGCCTCTGCACCCAACTGTATCATCCTCTGCACCCCACTGTATCATCTAATACTATCTAATATTATCTCTATAATTTAAGGCACTGAATATACAAATGACTTATCACATGGGGGCCCCTATGATCTGTTAATAATGACATCTATAGACTACAATGACATTATGTCATAAGAAGTAGAAAATCTAGTGAAAGTCCAGCCATTGGGTTTTTAAAAAGTTTTCACATTCGATATTGTGACAGTAATATATTTGGATGGTTTCATTTCCCTTACACTCCCCCTACTGGCAATCCTAGGAACTGACCTGTAAATCAGGACCAATTAAAGAGCTGATTCACCTTTACATTAACATTAACGTTTAGTATGTTGTAGAATTGATCATTCTAAGCAAATTTTTAATAGGTCTTCATTTTTTTATAGTGTTTGAATTATTTGCCTTTTTCTTCTGGCTCTTTCCAGCTTTCAAATGGGGTCACTGACCCCATCTAAAAAACAAATGCTCTTTAAGGCTACAAATGTATTTTGTTATTGCTACTTTTTATTACTCATCTTTCTATTCAGGCCTCTCCTATTCATATTCCAGTCTCTTATTCAAATCAGTGCATGGTTGCTAGGGGAATTTGGATCCTAGCAACTAGTTTGCTTTACTTACAAACTGGAGAGCTGTCATCTATTCTTTATTCTGTTATTTACTAATGTTTCACTTGATTCTCATAGGGAGCAATAAACATTGGATAACATTGTCTCCTCTATAGCCTCCTTCTGCCTTTCCTTATCTTCCAGCCTATAAAGTAATAATTAGTGAATAATTAGTGAATAATTAGTGAATAATTAGTGAATAATTAGTGCCTGAGATAAAACACGGCATGTGCTTAATTCTAAGTGATGCAGAGATGTGGAATCCACTGCCTGGAAGGAGAGCGTGGAATATATTCCTCTGTTTTATCAAAAACAATTGATTTGTAGCATAAATTTACTTGAACATCTGGATAATTGTGTCTGATAAAGAGGCATTATTACATTAATGAAGCTGGAAGGCTTAAAGGATTTGTTCACCTTTAAATTAACTGTTAGTAGGATGTAGAGAGGGATATTCTGAGTCGATTTGCAATTGGTTTTCATTTTTTATTATTTGTGGTTTTTGAGTTATTTAGCTTTTTATTCAGCAGTTCTCCAGTTTGTAATTTCAGCTATCTGGTTGCTAGGGTCCAAATTCCCATAGCAACCATGGACTGATTTAAATAAGAGACTGGAATATGAATAGGAGAGGCCTGAACAGAAAGAAGAGGAATAAAAAGTAGCAATAACAATACATTTGCATTTGTTTTTCAGTGGCCCGCCATTTGAAAGCTGGAAAAGTGTCAAAAGAAAAAGGCAAATATTTAAAAAAAAAGAAAAATAAATAAATAATGAAGACTAATTGGAAAGTAGCTTAGAATTAGCCATTTTCTAATATACTAAACGTTTACTTAAAGGTGAACCTCCCCTATTATGGACCTGTGTGTATTTCAGCCACAGCCACTATATAATAATAGTGCTTGCACACTTAGGGGCCTATTTATCAAGGGTCGAACTTTCGAAGTAATGGGAGTTTTTTGAACTCCGATAACTTTGAAATTTGAATAAAACAATTACCAACCAAAATGTATTTAAAAAAAAAAAAAGTTTTTTTTTGCGGGTGAAGAGGCTGTATTGGATCAAATTCGGTTTAAAGTATTTTTACAAAAAAACTTTGATTTTTCAAAGTCCACCAATTGACTCCAAACAGGTTCTAGGAGGTCCCCCATAGGCTAAAACAGCAATTCGGCAGGTTTTAGAAGGCAAATGGTCGAAGTCAAATTTTTAAAGAGACAGCACATGATAAATTTCGATATTCAAATTTTTTTCAAATTCGATTCGAATTTGCACTATACTAGTCGAAATACACAAAAATAGCTTGAAATTTGAATTTTTTTACTTCGAATTTTCAATTCGACCCTTGATAAATCTGCCCCATTACTGCCACAATTAAGTCCCACATCGCTTGTGTAGTTCCTGTAACTAGTATTCAACCAATTGCACATTCCTGCCATAACCAACTGACTTTGAGCACAGACAAGAAACCCACTGAATGTCGATCCACTTACTGCCACCTCCAGCCCAGTCAGTTCTTGCACACTTGAGTCCACACACTTGAGTCCACACACTTGAGTCCACACACGTCCAATGGACCTGCCGCTGCCACACTCACTGCTATAAACTATTTTCTGCCACGGAAAACTCACTTGTAGATTTGTTTTACAACACACAGGCGCTTGCTCACTTACTGACACACTCGATTTTCAGTTTGTGCATTTAATGCCACAACTAAATGCTTGTATACTAGCGCCCTGACAGATTCACTGAGCCCTTGCACACTTACTGTCACAATAATATGCCACATGTGTGTGTCCTTACTGATAGTTATTTAACCCAATGCTTGTTCACTTTTAGCTACAGTCATGACAATAAGAGCTTTAACACACTTACATCTACAGCCAACTCACTGCTCTAACACACTCAATGTCTTCTTGTACACTTACAGCCATATCCTAACTACTCACACTCTCTGCCACGTACACTTATAGGTAAGTGAATATACTTTCCCTTCTGACACAGTAGTAATGACTCACTGGATTCTTGTACACTTACTGCAACTTCTAACTGACTGGATCCTTGCACACTTACTACCACTTCTAACTCACTGGATCCTTGCACACTTACTGCCACTACTAACTCACCGGATCCTTGTACACTTTCTGCCACTTCTAACTCACTGGATCCTTGCACACTTACTGCCACTACTAACTCACTGGATCCTTGTAGACTTTCTGCCACTTCTGACTCACTGGATCCTTGCACACTTACTGCCACTACTAACTCACTGGATCCTTGCACACTTACTACCACTTCTAACTCACTAGATCCTTGCACACTTACTGCCACTTCTAACTTACTGGATCCTTGCACACTTTCTGCCACTTCTAACTCACTGGATCCTTGCACACTTACTGCCACTACTAACTCACTGGATCCTTGCACACTTACTGCCACTACTAACTCACTGGATCCTTGCACACTTACTGCCACTACTAACTCACTGGATCCTTGCACACTTACTACCACTTCTAACTCACTGGATCCTTGCACACTTACTGCCACTTCTGACTCACTGGATCCTTGCACACTTACTGCCACTTCTAACTTACTGGATCCTTGCACACTTACTGCCACTTCTGACTCACTGGATCCTTGCACACTTACTGCCACTTCTGACTCACTGGATCCTTGCACACTTACTGCCACTTCTGACTCACTGGATCCTTGCACACTTACTGCTACATTGAATTTACAGGGAATTTTTACACTCACTGCCATATGTCACAGGGGGGCTTGTACTCTTGTTGTCTCTAGGCTTTTGCATACTCTGTGTTGTTGCATTTAGCATGTGCTTAACTGAAATGAATTGTGTATGAAGCGGTTCAAGACAATTGGTGTAAGTGTGCAAGAGCAAGTCCTGTTAGAGCAGCGCACACACATGTGCAGACTGTATCTGTCATTTCCATTCAGCTGCATTACACACACCTGTGGCAGCTCCCACTCCTCCATCCCTGCACAGAGACCTCCTTGTAACCATGTGCACTCACACTCACACTGAGAACCTGAGCGCCGCTCCATCACCCCCCCATGTTCTCTCACCCCCTCAGCACCGTGTCTAATACCCTTAACACCTATAAGTGTGTGTGGTGCAACATTGCACTAATGTGATCAGGTTACACACCAGCACACTCTCACATTTCATGGCTCCCCATTCCCTGTCACACGCACATCACAAACCTTGTGTCCCAGGTGCCCATGTCATGTACTTACGGGCTCGGGCTTGTGTGTGCCACGAGAAGGAAAGCAGATAAAATCCCAGGACGAGGCACAGCTCTCTGGCTTCAGGGAACATGATTCCAGCCCCAGCGATGCTGCTTGATCCACCAGCTGACACTCTCAGCTTTAAAGGCAGAGGAGAGTGAGTGTGTAGAGTGAGTGTGTAGAGTGAGTGTGTAGAGTGAGTGTCAGGGGCTCCAACAAGCGTCTCAACTGCTTCCCACAGAGGCAGCACCACCACTAACTGTCACCCAAGGCGCCACCTTTAGGGGAGCACAGGAATTAACCCCTTCTCTGCCAGGGACACAATCAAAGAAAGGCTTGTCTCTCTCTGCTGATTGATTCATTCATGCAATTCTCCATGAGACCACTTCATATATATATATATATATATATATATATATATATATATATATATATATATATATATATATATATATATATATATATATATATATATATATATATATATATATATATATATATATATATATATATATATATATATATATATATATCTGTACTCTCCTTCATTCCCAGAACCAGGAGAAAACTCTTTACATTAATTCTAGCAATTGTTATTTCTGCTCTTTAAAGGGAAAGTTCATCTAAATGGGGAAATTTGACATGCAGCATTGAAAATAGCCTGTCGGTGGGTATAACTCGTGTATATTTGTGGGTATAGGATTGTGCATTTGTGTATTCATTTAAAACACAAGTATATATCATAAGTGTATATATATAAAAGCTTGTGTGTTTCTTAATGTGTAGAGAATGTGTGTGTGTGTCTGTATATTTACCTGTGTGAGAGGGATTGTATATTTATGTGTGTGTGTGTGCAAAAGAGTGTGTGAGTGGCAGGGTTTGTGTGGCTGAATGCATGAGTGTTGGCATATGTGTGTGTGTGTGAATGTTCATATGCTTTTCTGTATGTTTGTGTGTGTGAAACATTCTGTGAGTATAAGTTATTGTGTGAAAGTAGTAGTTGAGTGTGTTTCAAGAGAGAGAGAGAGAGAGATTGTGTTTGTGTGCATGTGTGAATAGGTGTGTGCACATGTCTGTGAGTGTGTATATCTGTAGGTTTCTGCATCATATGTGTGAGACAGTGAGAGTGATTGTGTGCATTCCTGTGTGACTGAGTCAGTGTTTATAGATAATCAAATTCCCTGTATACAACCCACTCACCCTTTGTTGTGACTGTTTTGTCCATTATACAGGGGGAGGGGGAAGGATCTAATGATCTGCCTCACAGGGACTGAACATGGAGGAGTATCATTTTCCCTGTTTAGCAAAACATATATTCAGCCCCAGCCCTGCTCATAGCACTAATATTGCACAAGCCTCACTCTATCCACGTAGCTCTGCCTTACAACTATTGTATCACAGCAGCCACAGGGAAATTAAACAGTCCTGTCTTCTTAAATTAGGGTTAAAACCTTTTATTTCTGGCTTTAAAGGAGAACAAAAAAACTTGGTTCATCTTTAAGTTAACATATTACAGAACTGCTAATTCTAAGCAACTTTTCAATTGGTCTTCATTATATATTTTTTTAATATTTTTTAATTATGTGCCTTCTTCTTCTGACCCTTCCCAGCCTTCTAATAGGGGTCACTGACCCCATCTAAAAAAACAAATACTCTGTAAGGCTAGAAACGTATTGTTATTGTTACTTTTTATTCTTTCTATTCATATTCCAGTCTCTTATTCAAATCAGTGCATGGTTGCTAGGGGGATTTGGATCCTAGCCACCTGATTACTGAAATTGCAAACTGGAGAGCTGCTGAATAAAAAGCTAAATAACTCAAAAACCACAAATAATAAAAAATGAAAACCAATTGCAAATTGTCTCAGAATATCCCTCTCCACGTCATATTAACAGTTAATTTAAAGGGGAACAATCCCTTTAACAAAGATTTAGGCTAGATATGCTGTAAATTATATTTTGGGGTTTTGTAACATCTCAAGGCACCCCTAAACCTAGCAGGGCAGATCTGTGCCTCTGAAGACTCCCCAGCAGCTCCCCATCTTGTTTTCTGCTAATAACCCGGAACATCAAAATCCCCTGCACAAACCAAAACTCCACCCAGTGCCCCTGTGCAAAATAGCTTCTTAGAGACGAGTTCAGGCGCAAACTGCATGACTGCTTATTAGTGATGGACGAATCTGTCCCGTTACCTTCCCCGAATAATTTGCGAAAATTCGCGAAATGCATTGAACTTAATGGACATCAAAATAATTTTGACGTGCGACAATTTTTATGGGTGTGACAATTCTGACGCCCAACAATTTTTTTTGTTGCAGCGGATTTTTCGTCTGCGAATTTTCGCCGCAGTTTTGCAGCTTTATTGGCAATTCATCCATTTGTCCTTGCAGTACTGTTTGCAATTCAAAGAAGCTCTTTATCCTGTTCTCTAGTTCTGACTATTGTAATAATGTAGTGTGACAGGTACACCACTGCCTGGTTACTAGGATAAACACCTAATAGCAACCAGAGAGCAGTTTCATAGCCAAACCACATTACAGAAGCACATAATAAAAGGGGGTGTTCACCTTTAAATTAACTGTTAGTATGATGTACAGAGTGATATTCTGAGACAATTTGCAATTGGTTTTCATTTTTTATTATTTGTGGTTTTTGAGTTATTTAGCTTTTTATTCAGCAGCTCTCCAGTTTGTCATTTCAGCCATGTGGTTACTAGGTTCTGAATTCCCCTAGCAACCATGCATTGATTTGCGTAAAAGGCTGGAATATGAATAGGAGAGGCCTGTATAAAAAGGTGAGTAATAAAAGGTAACAATAACAATACATTTGTAGCCTTACAGAGCATGTATTTTTAGATGGGGTCAGTGACCCCCATTTCAAAGCTGGAAAGAATCAGAAGGTTGAAGGGTTGCTTAGAATTAGCCATTCTATAACATATTAAAAGTTAACTGAAAGTTGAACCATCCCTTAAAGATGTGAAACACGCCCCACCAAATTCAGTAAATAAAGTTTAAAGGGCAAGTAAAGCTCTTCTTCCAGTGCCGCTGTCTGTGTAACAAATGTTTCCCGCTAACGTGAACTTCAGTTCATTTATGTGATTATGTTACAGACTCAGATCCATTAATCACTCAGACCTGTGTCTGGAAACTCCATGTATTTATTTTGCTTTCCTGTAATTCCCAACCATGACGGGGGCTTCCTGCTGCACCAAAGGATTCTGGGTATAGACCTGCCTTCACCCATATATCACCCCCTGCTGTAAAATACAAGAATCCCGGCCAGTGGAGGGATCTGGGGATCATTTTATCTGTAGTTCTCCAGGGGTACAACACATTCCTGTCCCTCAAACTGGGCCCCCTTAGCTCATAACAAGGTTAAAGATATTTAGAAACTTTGGGGTGTCACCCTGCTATAGTTCCAGGGGTACCCAGGTACAAATAAACACTCACCCCAAATCTCCCCCTAACTGACCTTCAGACTGGGCCCCCTTAGCTCATAACAAGGTTACAGATATATAGAAACATTGGGGTAACAGTCACCCTGCTATAGTTCCAGGGGTACCCAGGGTACAAATAAGCACTCACCCCAAATCTCCCCCTAACTGACCTTCAGGCTGGGCCCCTTAGCTCATAACAAGGTTACAGATATATAGAAACATTGGGGTGTCACCCTGCTATAGTTCCAGGGGTACACAGGGCACAAATAAGCACTCACCCCAAATCTCCCCCTAACTGACCTTCAGACTGGGCCCCCCTAGCTCATAACAAGGTTACAGATATATAGAAACATTGGGGTGTCACCCTGCTATAGTTCCAGGGGTACCCAGGGTACAAGTAAGCACTCACCCCAAATCTCCCCCTAACTGACCTTCAGACTGGGCCCCCTTAGCTCATAACAAGGTTACAGATATATAGAAACATTGGGGTGTCACCCTGCTATAGTTCCAGGGGTACCCAAGGCACAAATAAACACTCACCCCAAATCTCCCCCTAACTGACCTTCAGACTGGGCCCCCTTAGCTCATAACAAGGTTACAGATATATAGAAACATTGGGGTGTCACCCCCTATAGTTCCAGGAGTACCCAGGGCACAAATAAGCACTCACCCCAAATCTCCCCCTAACTGACCTTCAGACTGGGCCCCCTTAGCTCATAACAAGGTTACAGATATATAGAAACATTGGGGTGTCACCCCCTATAGTTCCAGGAGTACCCAGGGCACAAATAAACACTCACCCCAAATCTCCTCCTAACTGACCTTCAGACTGGGCCCCCTTAGCTCATAACAAGGTTACAGATATATAGAAACATTGGGGTAACAGTCACAATAGTACAAATGCCAGAGAACAAGGTGACAAAGTGTATCACTTATGTGTCGCACCCACAGAGCACAACCAATAATTACCGGTAGTCTGATACTGGAGACTGGAAACAATAAAGAGAAAGAAATGTAGGAAGTGGCCAGTAGTCACCATGATGCAATAAATGACTTCCCTGTGTAATGTCGGAATTGCAGAGCTTTAAGTGTAACCAGGTGCAGCACCTGAGAGCACAGAACAAATATGCTGCCAGGAAGACTAAGCACAATTCAGCAGGAACAGCCCCTAAGTTTGCTCATAGTTTGTACAAAGAGATCCCATAAAACTATGGCAGCATAGGTATTCCCTGTACTAAGCACAATTCAGCAGGAACAGCCCCTAAGTTTGCTCATAGTCTGTACAGAGAGATCCCATAAAACTATGGCAGCATAGGTATTCCCTGTACTAAGCGCAATTCAGCAGGAACAGTCCCTAAGTTTGCTCATAGTCTGTACAGAGAGATCCCATAAAACTATGACAGCATAAGTATTCCCCTGTACTAAGCACAATTCAGCAGGAACAGCCCCCTAAGTTTGCTCATAGTCTGTACAGAGAGATCCCATAAAACTATGGCAGCATAGGTATTCCTCTGTACTAAGCACAATTCAGCAGGAACAGTCCCTAAGTTTTCTTATAGAGAGACAGGCGAATAATGTAATTTTGGGAGATGAAGACCCTTCTTAGCCAGTGTGAACCCCGAGATCTGCCATTTCTCATGCAGCGGCTCCAGATCAGATTGGAGAGGCAGCAGTACCTGACCTTATTTAGAGACTTTTGGAGACAAGGGGGGCTGGATCTCGGCCAATCACGTCAGCTTCCAAAAGTGATGCTAAATTCTGGCATAGGCAGAGGCTCACAGGCTGCACTGGTGTCATGATGTGGATATTGCACAGGGGGGTCTGCTGGGACTACTTAACCCTTGTCCTACCAGGGCGTTCAGAGGGGCCCCGGCAATGTAGGAGTCTTGCGTCACTATCTGAGTGGAGAAAAGATAAACTAAACCCAAGCTACTAAGGGGCAGATTTATCAAGGGTCGAATTGAAAAATTCTTAATTTTTTGTTTTTGTTTTATGGTCAAAACTGTCAAATTAGACTAGGGAGTTATTCAAATTCGATTCAAGTTTTTAAAAATAAATCAAATTCGATTTTCAAGATTTATCATACTCTGGCCCTTTAAGAACGCGAATTCGACTATTCGCCACCTAAAACCTGCCGAATTGCTGTTTAAGTCAATGGAGTTGTTGCAGCCTTCCTTTCTTCGATTTTTTCAGAGAAAAAAGCTCTAATCGAGTTTTTGAAATTCATATCTAATTCGATTCGAGTTTTCGGGTCGGTTCAGTTCATCCGAGTTTTAAAAATTTGATTTCATTAATTATTTTAGATTGGTCAAATTTCGAGTTATGGGGAGTTTAATAGAGCTTTTAAAAACTCACTGGGGCCCCAGAGAATCTCACATCCAGGGCCACTCTCACATGATTACATGGGGACAGAGCCTAATGGCATAGAGATTATATAAACGTGTGGTGCAAATATTAGGAGGCTGGAGGGAATGTTCCCAGACTGGGGCCACCCGGGAGATCCTCTAGAACTCGGGCAGGTCTTCTGTGCTGATGGCAAAATCCCCTTTCCCCAGACTTGTCACTCACCTGCATCTTCCTAAGGGCACAGTATACTATAGTATTGCCTCTATATATTGTATATTTATCAATACTGCCCTACTCTGGGCAGCAGTGCACCCAGGATTCTAATCCTACTAATTCTCTTTGGTGGAGCTCATACTGCTCATATAGCTAGCCCTACTCTATCTATCACTCCTAGAGTACCTGTGACAATATCCTTACTAGGTCTAACTAAACCTGGGCTTCACTTAGAGTCGTCACCTTTCTTCTGAATAAACTCCGGACTGGGGACGGGACAATGACGTTGCAGGGTGGGTGGGTCATCGAAACGGGGCTATGACGTGGCAATCAACAATTGGCCAATCGCCGAGTCTATCACAGTTCACAGGGAATCCTGCGCAGTTTTCCTAATTTGGAAAACTGGCCAGGCAGTTTTGACCCAGGCAGCCCTTCAAAAAACTGGACAGGTGGCAACCCTAGTTTCACTGCTCAGGTGAGGACTTCCATAATTGGACCCAGAGCGCATGTGTGCTCAGCTTATACATTATAAAACAGTGCCACCTTCTGGCCAACTAAGGAACTGCAAAAGGCCATACTGTGACACAAGAGGGGAAACTATACTAATGACTCCTTTTCTAAAGTCAGACTAGGGCCCATTTAGCTGGCCAAACTATAGGGGACTATCTGGCTAAAGGGGAACTAACTAACCTGCCCCTCTCCATATATTAATATATACATGGTATATACTAATGATGCCATTTACATATACAAGTAGAACTCTTGATCTGACCACCCCTGTCCCGTGTGTCACCAATGATCACATGGCTCCCAGATTGAAATGATAAATCAGACCCAATAAAGACACAAGCCCCTCGCGTTTAACCCTTTCAAACCAGCAGTTGCAAGCTGCATGTGTTTTTCTTTTTTTTAGTTTCCAAGGAGAATGCCACTGGCCATGGCAGCTCCATCTCATATGCACAAAAGCAAACAAGGGAAAGTGAATGAAATGTAAAGGAATAGTTAATATGGCATGGCTTTTGGTGGCCCAGCGCTGTATCTGCCGGGAAAATAAGATTAATAATATTTCTATGGTATTGTTTTTTCGGATGTCCAGTACACACATCAGTCAACTCAACTGTTAACAAAGACTGTGGAGACATCTCGTGGCAGTCACAGGTACTGTCTGTTGTACATGAAAGGTAAACTGGTAGCTCCTTCTAACTAAACTGTTGTAATCTATAACTCCCAGCAACCCTTACTATGCTGATGAAATCTCATTTCCTTCCCACCAATGAATCACTCATTCCCCCTCTCTTGTTAGGGAATCCCATAACCTGACTGTCCTTACAGTAAAGAACCCCTTCCTATACTGATGGTGAGATCTCCTTTCCTCCCCACCAATGAATCACTCATTCCCCTCTCTTGGTAGGGAATCCCATAACCTGACTGCCTTTACAGTAAAGAACCCCTTCCTATGCTGATGGTGAGATCTCCATTCCTCTCCACCAATGAATCACTCATTCCCCCTCTCTTGGTAGGGAATCCCATAACCTAACTGTCCTTACAGTAAATAACCCTATGCTGATGGTGAGATCTCCTTTCCTCCCCACCAATGAATCACTCATTCCCCCTCTCTTGGTAGGGAATCCCATAACCTGACTGTCCTTATAGTAAAGAACCCCTTCCTATACTGATGGTGAGATCTCCTTTCCTCCCCACCAATGAATCACTCATTCCCCTCTCTTGGTAGGGAATCCCATAACCTGACTGCCTTTACAGTAAAGAACCCCTTCCTATGCTGATGGTGAGATCTCCATTCCTCTCCACCAATGAATCACTCATTCCCCCTCTCTTGGTAGGGAATCCCATAACCTAACTGTCCTTACAGTAAATAACCCCTTCCTATGCTGATGGTGAGATCTCCTTTCCTCCCCACCAATGAATCACTCATTCCCCCTCTCTTGGTAGGGAATCCCATAACCTGACTGTCCTTACAGTAAAGAACCCCTTCCTATACTGATGGTGAGATCTCCTTTCCTCCCCACCAATGAATCACTCATTCCCCTCTCTTGGTAGGGAATCCCATAACCTGACTGCCTTTACAGTAAAGAACCCCTTCCTATGCTGATGGTGAGATCTCCATTCCTCTCCACCAATGAATCACTCATTCCCCCTCTCTTGGTAGGGAATCCCATAACCTAACTGTCCTTACAGTAAATAACCCCTTCCTATGCTGATGGTGAGATCTCCTTTCCTCCCCACCAATGAATCACTCATTCCCCTCTCTTGGTAGGGAATCCCATAACCTGACTACCTTTACAGTAAAGAACCCCTTCCTATGCTGATGGTGAGATCTCCATTCCTCTCCACCAATGAATCACTCATTCCCCTCTCTTGGTAGGGAATCCCATAACCTGACTGCCCTTACAGTAAAGAACCCCTTCCTATGCTGATGGTGATATCTCCTTTCCTCCCCACCAATGAATCACTCATTCCCCTCTCTTGGTAGGGAATCCCATAACCTGACTGTCCTTACAGTAAATATATTAGACAAAGCACTATGGCTGCCATTGTGGGGGGGAAGCTGTAGTTTGGGGTGGATGACGAATAATGGAGTGTGGCCAGGGGGGTGAATGGGGCCCTGTAATTTCAGAAGTCAGGCCAAACATTACTTTAAAGGTATAGATTTAGTTCAATTAAAGGGAATCCCCACCCAGAATTTCCACCCATTAACCCCCCATGATTCCTCCTGTGAGTTGAAGGGCCCATGGGTGTACGTGGGGAGGGTTACGGGTCCATAGTCATACAACTGTACTTGTGATAAGGATTCTGACCAATCCAAACTTTGCAAACTTTAAGTTTATGATCCCCCCCACACACACACACAATGGGATGGGTCATTTGCACGTGATGGGGAAAAAAATATTTGTAAATAAATTAATTGTAAATTCATAAAAATAATTTTCATTTAGGTTACTGGTCCTTTAACCCAGAAAATCTTTTTTTTTATTACAAATAAACTTGGTTTTGTCTCTTTTTCTTCCATTAAACCATTCCCTCAATGTTTCATCTCAGCAGAAAATCTCCCCCAGGAAAAAAGATGCAGTGTTACAGAGACATTATAATAAAAGGGTTGTTCACCTTTAAAGGAGAACTAAAGCCTAACTAAAGAAGTAGGTAGAAATGTTGTACATGATGTTTCGTGCTTCTGTACCAGCCCAAGACAACCACAGCCCTTTAGCAGTAAAGATCTGTCTCCAAAGATGCCCCAGTAGCTCCCCATCTTCTTTTCTGCTGATTCACTGCACATGCTCTGTGCTGCTGTCACTTACTGAGCTTAGGGACCCACTCACAATATACAGTACACATAGAATAGAAATGTCACAATATAAGGCCGATTAGTAATTAATACAGATAATTACTACATGGCAGCACAGAAACCAGTGCAATTAGCATCAGAATTGAATAATCAGCAAACCTGTAGCATCAGCTTATATTACAGCCAGGGAAGCTCATTTTCTGCTGGATAATTAGTGACGAGCCCTAAGCTTAGCTTCTCAACAGCCAATCAGAGCCCACTGAGCATGTGAGTGTCACAGACACTTTCCAAGATGGTGACCCCCTGTGACAAGTTTGAAGTCCTGGATTATTGCTGCTATTGACAAGCTGAAACTTTAGCCTCGTGCAATAAGTTCACTGTATAAAATATGCCATTTTTAACCATATTAATTTTTAGGGTTTGTTTAGTTCTCCTTTAAATTAATTGTTAGTATGATGTAGCGAGTGATATTGTGAGACAATTTGCAATTGGTTTTCATTTTTTATTATTTGTGGTTTTTTGACTTATTTAGCTTTTTCTTCTGCAGCTCTCCAGTTTGCATTCTGGTTGCTAGGGTTCAATTTCCCCTAGCAACCATGCAAGCATCAGAAGGGTGTGCGGGTTGGAATGACAAAAGTCATGTAGAAGTCAGTGGGAGCTGTTCTTTGCAATTCATAAAATATTTCTTTGCTTTGAGCATTTAGAACTTTACAGGTTTTAAAAATTTTTATTCTCACATAATTGAGGATTTCAAGGTATTCTCATTTGAATTAGTTCCACGATTTTTATTTGTTTGTGATTTTGATAATGGGATATTTTAATATAGAAGTCATCTCCCCTATGTTGAGTTGTCACTTTATCGATACCAAGCTGAAAGTAGGGTGCATTCTGAGACAATTTGCAGTTGTTCTTCATTTTTTTTAATTTAGCGGCTCTCCAGTTTTCAATTTCAGCAATCTGGTTGCTAGAGTCCAAATGACCCTAGAAACCATGAATTGATATGAATACGAGACTGGAATCTGAATAGGAGAGGTCTGAATAGAAAGAGGAATAATAAAAAGTAGCAATAACAATATATTTGTAGCCTTACAGAGCATTTGTTTTTACATGGGGTCAGTGACCTCCCTGGCCAGTTGAAAGTTTCTTAAACTTAAACATTCTACAACATATCAAGGGGCAGATTTATCAAAGGTCAAGGTGAATTTTCAAATTCAAAAAATGCAAATTTAAAGCTATTTTTGTGTACTTCGACTAGGGAATAGTTCAAATTTGATTCAAATTGGAAAATTTGAACATCGAAATTCATCATGTACTGTCTTTTTAAAATTTTGACTTTGCCCATTTGCCATCTAAAACCTGCCGGATTGCTGTTTTAGCCTATGGGGGACCTCCTAGAACCTATTTGGAGTCAATTGGTGGACTTTGAAAAATCTAAGTTTTTTTGGGAAAAACTTTGAATCAAATTCAATCGTATGCGCTATTACTGCAATTCGTACGATTCGAATTCAACCGAATACAGACCAATTTGATCAAAAACAAACCTATTTCGCCAAAAAAAACTAAATTTTGGTTGGTCTTTTTGAATTTCGAAGTTTTCCATATTCATATTCATTTACTTCCATTGTAAAGCATTTTCTTCACCTTTACGTATATTTAAATGATATTTTCTGCTATTTGCTTTTCTGCATACCGGTGCCTGTTAACTGACAATCTTTTAGGTGTAAAAACCTAACGCTGAAAGAAATACCCTTTTCTTAAAAATAACATGTTAACATTGGAACATTAATAAATGAGCCACATAGAGTCCCAGCACACTGATCTCACTGCTGAACATGCCCAGACTTGTGTCTTAGTGTAACGGCACCGTGTGTGTCTCACAGGGATTTCACCAGGAATTACTTTACATGTGCAAAGGGGTGTGGCCACTCTCTCCCTCTCACTGCCAGTTCAATAGTCGCCTAAAATATAAGTTATAATCATTAGGTGTGGGGAGGGAGGATTTTAGTGTTTGCTGAGGGTAATTAAGGAAATATTTTATATTGATCCCTTCATAATATCACAGGGTCAATTCCCTAATAAATACAGTGCCAATTCCATGTATAATACCCAGAACTCACAGCAGATAAATACAGTGCCAATTCCATGTATAATACCCCAGAACACACAGCAGATAAATACAGTGCCAATTCCATGTATAATACCCCAGAACACACAGCAGATAAATACAGGGCCAATTCCATGTATAATACCCCAGAACACACAGCAGGATAAATACAGTGCCAATTCCATGTATAATACCCCAGAACACACAGCAGATAAATACAGTGCCAATTCCCTGTATAATACCCCAGAACATACAGCAGATAAATACAGTGCCAATTCCATGTATAATACCCCAGAACACACAGCAGATAAATACAGTGCCAATTCCATGTATAATACCCCAGAACACACAGCAGATAAATACAGTGCCAATTCCCTGTATAATACCCCAGAACATACAGCAGATAAATACAGAGCCAATTCCATGTATAATGCCCCAGAACACACAACAGATAAATACAGTGGCAATTCCATGTATAATACCCCAGAACACACAGCAGATAAATACAGTGGCAATTCCATGTATAATACCCCAGAACACACAGCAGATAAATACAGTGGCAATTCCATGTATAATACCCCAGAACACACAACAGATAAATACAGTGCCAATTCCATGTATAATGCCCCAGAACACACATCAGATAAATACAGTGCCAATTCCATGTATAATACCCCAGAACACACAACAGATAAATACAGTGCCAATTCCATGTATAATACCCCAGAACACACGGCAGATAAATACAGTGCCAATTCCATGTATAATACCCCAGAACACACGGCAGATAAATACAGTGCCAATTCCCTGTATAATACCCCAGAACATACAGCAGATAAATACAGAGCCAATTCCATGTATAATGCCCCAGAACACACATCAGATAAATACAGAGCCAATTCCATGTATAATACCCCAGAACACACAACAGATAAATACAGTGCCAATTCCATGTATAATACCCCAGAACACACATCAGATAAATACAGAGCCAATTCCATGTATAATACCCCAGAACACACAACAGATAAATACAGTGGCAATTCCATGTATAATACCCCAGAACACACATCAGATAAATACAGAGCCAATTCCATGTATAATACCCCAGAACACACATCAGATAAATACAGAGCCAATTCCATGTATAATACCCCAGAACACACATCAGATAAATACAGAGCCAATTCCATGTATAATACCCCAGAACATACAGCAGATAAATACAGAGCCAATTCCATGTATAATGCCCCAGAACACACAACAGATAAATACAGTGGCAATTCCATGTATAATACCCCAGAACACACAGCAGATAAATACAGTGGCAATTCCATGTATAATACCCCAGAACACACAGCAGATAAATACAGTGGCAATTCCATGTATAATACCCCAGAACACACAACAGATAAATACAGTGCCAATTCCATGTATAATGCCCCAGAACACACATCAGATAAATACAGTGCCAATTCCATGTATAATACCCCAGAACACACAACAGATAAATACAGTGCCAATTCCATGTATAATACCCCAGAACACACGGCAGATAAATACAGTGCCAATTCCATGTATAATACCCCAGAACACACGGCAGATAAATACAGTGCCAATTCCCTGTATAATACCCCAGAACATACAGCAGATAAATACAGAGCCAATTCCATGTATAATGCCCCAGAACACACATCAGATAAATACAGAGCCAATTCCATGTATAATACCCCAGAACACACAACAGATAAATACAGTGCCAATTCCATGTATAATACCCCAGAACACACATCAGATAAATACAGAGCCAATTCCATGTATAATACCCCAGAACACACAGCAGATAAATACAGTGGCAATTCCATGTATAATACCCCAGAACACACATCAGATAAATACAGAGCCAATTCCATGTATAATACCCCAGAACACACATCAGATAAATACAGAGCCAATTCCATGTATAATACCCCAGAACACACATCAGATAAATACAGAGCCAATTCCATGTATAATACCCCAGAACACACAACAGATAAATACAGTGCCAATTCCATGTATAATGCCCCAGAACACACATCAGATAAATACAGTGCCAATTCCATGTATAATACCCCAGAACACACAACAGATAAATACAGTGCCAATTCCATGTATAATACCCCAGAACACACGGCAGATAAATACAGTGCCAATTCCATGTATAATACCCCAGAACACACGGCAGATAAATACAGGGCCAATTCCATGTATAATACCCCAGAACACACAGCAGATAAATACAGGGCCAATTCCATGTATAATACCCCAGAACACACAGCAGATAAATACAGGGCCAATTCCATGTATAATACCCCAGAACACACAGCAGATAAATACAGTGCCAATTCCATGTATAATACCCCAGAACACACAGCAGATAAATACAGTGCCAATTCCATGTATAATACCCCAGAACACACAGCAGATAAATACAGTGCCAATTCCATGTATAATACCCCAGAACACACAGCAGATAAATACAGTGCAAATTCCATGTATAATACCCCAGGGGAGATGGTAGGGACAGTGTAAATGTATATAACAGCTCCATCCTGTCTGCTGTATAATCTGCACATTGTTACAGCCCTGTTGTGCAAGGAGACAGTTTGCCAGAGCTGTAGAAGTGACAATATTGGTTTATATCTCAGACAGTGATTTTCACCCTGTGCTCCGTCAGCTGAACTATAACTCCACTGATATATATAAGCATATAATACACAAAAGCCATGAATATCCTGTAAATTATATCCTTATAAACGGTGAGTAGTGATGTCATCAGTTATAAACGGTGAGTAGTGATGTCATTTCTGTCACATGACTCACTAAAATTTGTGTATTATAATAAATAAAGTACCCCCAGTTGTAAAATATGAGGATATTAGAAGTTACCTCGGAGTTCCATGACCTGTATAAAAACACTCGGCCTTCGGCCTCGTGTTTTTATATGGTCATGAAACTCCTCGGTAACTTATAATATCCTTATATTTTACAAGAGGGGGTACTTTATTCACTATATAATACACATAGGTGGCTTTTCAACTTTATGATCATAACTTTGTAACTAAAAAACCCCTGTTTTTGTAAACACATGCACTTGCATTTATATTGAATTACTTATGAGACAGGGGCCCAGGGAAGTGCATTGTAAGTAGCACTTCCATTATACTTAAATATACTTTGATTTAGCCTTAGGAGTGCTTCCACAACCCCCCAATTTTGTATATAATACACATAGGCACAATCACTACCTCTGTACTCGGTACTTTTTTTTGTACCAATGCACCTTCCACCCTTTATTGCACAAGTGGTGGCAATAGGAATCCGTAGACTTGCCCTTATACTTCCCAGAACCCATTTTTTAGCAGCTGTCAGTTTTCCTCCTGTGCCGGTCACTATTATCACTAGATGCCTCGACCCATGAATGTAGTGGAGCTGCTGCACTGTCACACAGGATTCCCTATAGCACAAACAAGTGCAGACATGTCCTGCTACAAGCACTAGATTGTATGACACTACAGTGCAGCACTCACTCCCTGCTGCTCACTACAGGATGTACTACAGGAGTCACTAGAGGAGTCAATACAGGAG
This sequence comes from Xenopus laevis, assembly GCF_017654675.1. Classification (NCBI taxonomy): domain Eukaryota; kingdom Metazoa; phylum Chordata; class Amphibia; order Anura; family Pipidae; genus Xenopus; species Xenopus laevis. The sequence continues at coordinate 183,294,848 of NC_054373.1, forward strand.
TCACTAGAGGAGTCAATAAGGGAGTCAATACAGGAGTCACTACAGAAGTCACTAGAGGAGTCAATACAGGAGTCACTAGAGGAGTCAATACAGGAGTCACTACAGAAGTCACTAGAGGAGTCAATAAGGGCGTCAATACAGGAGTCACTACAGAAGTCACTAGAGGAGTCAATACAGGAGTCACTAGAGCAGTTACTACAGAAATCACTAGAGGAGTCAATACAGGAGTCACTACAGAAGTCACTAGAGGAGTCAATACAGGAGTCACTACAGAAGTCACTAGAGGAGTCAATACAGGAGTCACTAGAGCAGTTACTACAGAAGTAACTAGAGGAGTCAATACAGGAGTCACTACAGAAGTCACTAGAGGAGTCAATACAGGAGTCACTACAGAAGTCACTAGAGGAGTCAATACAGGAGTCACTACAGAAGTCACTAGAGGAGTCAATACGGGAGTCACTAGAGGATTCACTAGAGGAGTCACTAGAGGAAGGCACTATGGCTCCACTTCATGTAAGTCTCACATTTCTTCTTATTTACCACTGATAATTAATTCTTATTTCCTACAGATAACATAGATATATAGAGAACAGGGGAGCAGAGGGGGGAGCAGTTTATGGTACAGTCCAGAGACCCCCATGAACCAGTTGTGCAACTCTTTTTTTCATGTATTCCGTAAGTGCAAACTGTAACCCTCCTGCTGATTTTGGGCTGAAACTCCCAGAAACCCTCAACTGCCAGAATTTGGGAGTTGTAGTACAACAAGAGATTCTATTTGTACATCCTCTGTTTGTTGCTCAGTTTCCTGAATCACAAGGGCCCTGTTTTCCCTGCCCTGTATATAGTTGCACATCTCTGTATTAATATCATGCAGTGGCCGGGGGGTCTTCATTTCTCTCTCCAATTCTCTTCCATTTAGCATTAGGTCAAGTTAAAGGGGTAGTTGGCCCCTTTAAAGGGGTAAGATTCGGGGAGATTAGTCGCCCGGCGACAAATTTCTTTTTCGGGGGAATTAATCTCCCTCCGAACTGCCTTCCCGTCAGCTAGAATGAAAATCACCGGCAGGTTGGCACTCGGAGCGCGTTTGTTTGTTTTCCGAAGTCGTCTGAAGTTTCCTCGTGAGGCAATTTTGCAAAACAAAGTGCACCGAGTGCCATACTGCCAGCGATTTACATTCTAGGCGACGGTAAGGCAGTTCGGGGAGATTAGTCGCCCGAAGAAGAGATTTGTCGCTGGCGACTAATCCCCCCGAATCTGACCGTATGTCTCTGCCCTTAAATTAACTTTTCATTATGTATTAGAACGACCAATACTCAGCAACTTTTTAATTGGTCTTCATTATTTATTTTCTATAGTTTTTTTGACTTCTGACACTTTCCAGCTTTCAAATGGGGGTCAGATTAGTGATGTGCGGGTCGGGATTTCCCCGACTTCCAGGTTCCTTTTATAGACCCGCCCTGCCGATGACATCACAAAAGGGCGGGGCAAGCAGGTGCAGCATCTATAAAAGAAGAACCCGTAAATCGGAATTAGAAGGTGGCAGGAGCAGAACCCGCGAAGAAGAGGAGAGTAAGGTTGTCCCGCACATCTCTACTACAAATGTATTGTTACTTTTTATTCCCCATCTTTGTATTCAGGTCTCCCCTATTCATATTCCAGTCTCTTATTAAAATCAGTGCATGGTTGCTAGGGGAATTTGGACCCTAGCAACCAGACTGCTGACATTACAAACTGGAGAGCTGCTGAATAAAAAACCCACCAATAATAAAAAAGGAAAACCAATTACAAATTGTCTCAGAATATCCCGCTCTACATCCTACTAAGAGTTAATTTAAAGGTGAACAACCCCTGTAACTTTTATAGAACTTTATAGGCTCCTCTTGTCATTGTTACAGCGGGAGAAACAAACACAAAGCCATTATAAGAGCCTGTCACTAGCCGTGTGTGAGACAATATCTATTGAGCTGCAGCACGTGACTCTGAGGCTTTGGGGCTGCGCTGCCGGGTCTCAGGGGGAGGGACAGGGTGACGAGACACGTGACCGGAGTGCGGAATAATAAGGTACAAGGAGTCATTTGTCGGCGGAAGGATACGATGTATCGGACGGAGGGAAGTGACAGGACGGACATTGGTTTCATCTCCTCACTGACATATGGGACCCAGCGCCTCCTCCCTGCCCCTCCTTCTCGGGAGTGGGGGGCAGGAGGATATCCGGTCTGAGACACGCCCCCTGTGTCCGGGGATGTGATTCCCGCTCGGACTGTGGCGCAAACAAATCGGGGATTTCCCGGGCTCGGCCCCGTCTTGAGGCGATGTCTCGGGTCCGGAAAGTGAGTGGGAGATCGGCCCAGGTTAGTGTTACTGTGAGGGGGCTGAGGAAGTGTTTATATATATGTAATGGGCGATAACTCACTGACGGACTCTTTCTTTATACACCTCCGCTACTGACACTCAGTCTCTTTATAATGAGACCGACACACTGGGCTTCTCTCTGTGTCTGACACTGACCCTCTCTCTCTTTATGTGTCACTCACACACTGAGGGCTGAGTATTTATATGGGGGGTCAGTGACAGACTGAGGGGTGAGTATTTATATGGGGGGTCAGTGACAGACTGAGGGGTGAGTATTTATATGGGGGGTCAGTGACAGACTGAGGGCTGAGTATTTATATGGGGGGTCAGTGACAGACTGAGGGCTGAGTATTTATATGGGGGGTCAGTGACAGACTGAGGGGTGAGTATTTATATGGGGGTCAGTGACAGACTGAGGGGTGAGTATTTATATGGGGGGTCAGTGACAGACTGAGGGCTGAGTATTTATATGGGGGTCAGTGACCGACTGAGGGGTGAGTATTTATATGGGGGGGTCAGTGACAGACTGAGGGGTGAGTATTTATATGGGGGGTCAGTGACAGACTGAGGGGTGAGTATTTATATGGGGGGTCAGTGACAGGACTGAGGGGTGAGTATTTATATGGAGGGGGTCAGTGAAAGACTGAGGGGCGAGTATTTATATGGGGGGAAAGTGACAGACTGAGGGGTGAGTATTTATATGGGGGGGGTCAGTGACACACTGAGGGGTGAGTATTTATATGGGGGGTCAGTGACAGACTGAGGGGTGAGTATTTATATGGGGGGAAAGTGACAGACTGAGGGGTGAGTATTTATATGGAGGGGGTCAGTGACAGACTGAGGGGCGAGTATTTATATGGGGGGAAAGTGACAGACTGAGGGGTGAGTATTTATATGGGGGTCAGTGACAGACTGAGGGGTGAGTATTTATATGGGGGGTCAGTGACAGACTGAGGGGTGAGTATTTATATGGAGGGGGTCAGTGAAAGACTGAGGGGCGAGTATTTATATGGGGGAAAGTGACAGACTGAGGGGTGAGTATTTATATGGGGGGGGGTCAGTGACACACTGAGGGGTGAGTATTTATATGGGGGGTCAGTGACAGACTGAGGGGTGAGTATTTATATGGGGGGAAAGTGACAGACTGAGGGGTGAGTATTTATATGGAGGGGGTCAGTGACAGACTGAGGGGCGAGTATTATATGGGGGGTCAGTGACAGACTGAGGGCTGAGTATTTATATGGGGGGTCCAGTGACAGACTGAGGGCTGAGTATTTATATGGGGGGTCAGTGACAGACTGAGGGGGTGAGTATTTATATGGGGGTCAGTGACAGACTGAGGGGTGAGTATTTATAGTGGGGGGTCAGTGACAGACTGAGGGGCGAGTATTTATATGGGGGGAAAGTGACAGACTGAGGGGTGAGTATTTATATGGAGGGGGTCAGTGACAGACTGAGGGGCGAGTATTTATATGGGGGGAAAGTGACAGACTGAGGGCGAGTATTTATATGGGGGGAAAGTGACAGACTGAGAGGGTGAGTATTTATCATGGGGGGTCAGTGACAGACTGAGGGGTGAGTATATTATATGGGGGGTCAGTGACAGACTGAGGGCTGAGTATTTATATGGGGGGGGGTCAGTGACAGACTGACGGGCTGAGTATTTATATGGGGGGTCAGTGACAGACTGAGGGGTGAGTATTTATATGGGGGTCAGTGACAGACTGAGGGGGTGAGTAATTTAATATGGGGGGTCAGTGACAGACTGAGGGCTGAGTATTTATATGGGGGGGGTCAGTGACAGACTGAGGCTGAGTATTTATATGGGGGGTCAGTGACAGACTGAGGGGTGAGTATTTAATATGGGGGTCAGTGACAGACTGAGGGGTGAGTATTATATGGGGGGTCAGTGACAGACTGAGGGGTGAGTATTTATATGGGGGGTCAGTGACAGACTGAGGGCTGAGTATTTATATGGGGGGGGGGTCAGTGACAGACTGAGGGCTGAGTATTTATATGGGGGTCAGTGGACAGACTGAGGGTGAGTATTTAATATGGGGGGTCAGTGACAGACTGAGGGTGTGAGTATTTATAGTGGAGGGGGGTCAGTGACAGACTGAGGGGCGAGTATTTAATATGGGGGAAAGTGACAGACTGAGGGGTGAGTATTTATATGGGGGGGGGGTCAGTGACAGACTGAGGGGTGAGTATTTATATGGGGGTCAGTGACAGACTGAGGGCTGAGTATTTATATGGGGGGTCAGTGACACTTTTGGTGCATCATGTGATTACTCCTAACTCATGTCAATTTGTCCTGCTGAACTTGTGTCCTCCTGTCTAACTGCAACTCCCACCAACACATACAGCTACTGAAAAATGTCTTCCCCTTTAAACAACACAGGGATTGTTTGTCCATATATTACAATATATTTAAGCTGAACAACTACGTCACAGTCATCCCATATCTGGCCAGACCTACGCTCAATTTTCATCTGATTCATTAAGAATTCTATTGCTTCATTATACATTTTACACAGGGACTAAGTTTTACCTGTCATTTACTAGCAGGTAAAACTAAGTCCCTGTGTAAATTGTATAATGAAGCAATAGAATTCTTAATGAATCAGATGAAAATTGAGCGTAGGACTGGCCAGATATGGGATGACTGTGACGTAGTTGTTCAGCTTAAATATATTGTAATATATGGACAAACAATCCCTGTGTTGTTTAAAGGGGAAGGCATTTTTCAGTAGCAGTAGCACAAAATGTCTGTCTTAAATATATTGATAATGGGTTGAGTGCAGAGGACTCTTGTGTTTGACTATATGTATTTTGTGGTCACACCCTCATTGCACCCCCGCCTAATGGGTTTAAAAATTAGTGGTGAGCACAACTTTCCCTTGTTTGATATATATATCTATATCTATATATATATGACACTCATATAAAGACTATATATATATATCTATATCTATATATATGTGTGTGTGTGTGTGTGTGTGTGTGTGTGTGTGTGTGTGTGTGTGTGTGTATATATATATATATATATATATATATATATATATATATATATATATATATATATATATATATATACACATATGTATATCACACTCATTCAGGAACTAGTTTTGGTCCATGAGGAAGAGCACAGCTATTGTCAAGTAATCACTTCCCAAATAAGACCACCCATGTTACAGGGATTGTTCTCCTTTAAATGAACTGTTAGTAGGATGTAGAGAGGGATATTCTGAGACAATTTGCAATTGTTTTTCATTTTTTATTATTAGTGGTTTTTGGGTTATTCAACTTTTTATTCAGCAACTCTCCAGTTTGTAATTTCAGCAGTCCGGTTGCTAGGGTCCAAATTCCCAGTTATTAATTTATTTTAATCCATTTTCCCTTCTTTTAAAGATAAATGAAGAAAAAGAGGAAAAAGATTCGGAGGACCGGAGCCAGAGGCTGCACCAGGCGGAGGCAGAAGGTTTAGCCATTAAGCTGAGTCAGGTAAGGACACGTTCTTGGTCTCCTGTTTTCAGTCCTTGAAACCCAACATCAGCACAATATATGGCGACCCCTTCTATTTGTTCCATTGCTGGTTTCACCACTAGGGGGCACTCTTTTGCTTGGAATTCTAGATTATATTTCATCTACATCACATCTCATACAAGCGCTGTGATTTTGCCATACATATAGAACATGTCCAAACAAGAAAAGTCGCCATTCAATTATCAAAAATAGCAAAAACTTTATTGTAGTTCACAAAAAGTGCAAAACACTACAACCTGCATGTCACAATGTTTCCATCAGCAACATTTCAGGCATGCGATGTGCCCTTTCTCAAGCTTATCAGATAGTCGCATATCTCGGGTATATTCCTAACATTTAAAAGACTCAGGCAGGAAGTGACATCGAAGTCTTCTAGTAATGGATATAGCACCTCTATAAACCTCATTACATCTCCTTTTGTTTGACTCAAATCTTTAGCCAAACACATCAGAGTATTATAAACCATTAATATTATTTACAAAAACAGATATAAGCCATAATCTCTATAGAGAACTTAAGTTGAAATAAAGAGAGTTGTGGTGGATACATACATTAAAGGACAAGGAAAGTGTAAAATAGAATAAGGCTAGAAATGCTGTATTTTGTATACTAAACATAAACATGAACTGCATCACAAGCCTAATCAAACAAATGATTTATGCTTATGCTTGTGACTTATAATATCCTTATATTTTACAATAAGGGGTACTTTATTCACTATATCACTGCATGAAAGTAACGTTACATAGTGGAAAGAATAAAAAGCGGTAAAACATGTTGGCACTGAAGGTTACACAAAAACAGAACTGAAAAAATTGAGGGGACCAATGTTCCAGACGGGTTAATCTAGGGGTTTTCAGCCTGCCACCCTTAGGGTAGAACTCGACAGTGCGTCTCGAACCGACACGTCGTAATGGCAGCACTGGTGGGCAGCTTTTGGGTATTGAGGTACAAACACCCCCCCACACACACACACACACACTTATAATGAATACTTTATTGCTCTGTTCATTTAAAGTCATTCTTTCTCCTTGGTTTCCATGGTACTGTGGGCATATTTGTCTTTCTCCTATGACCCTTGTTTCTCTGTTTCTAATTTTTTTTAGTATTGCGGTCGTTCTCCCCTTTAACTCTAGCTTGTACTCTTTCCCCACAGCACCCACAGCGCCTCTCTGACTCTGAGAATGAAGAGCCAGTCCCAGACAGGATCCCTCACCGATCAGCCTTTGTTTCCAAAAGCAGTGCCAACTCCCTGACCTCCTTGGCCTGGTAAGGAGACCGCTCCATCAGGAGAAGGTCACATGTTTACTGCATGATTGGCTGCACTTTTTGTTTTCAGTTACATGACTTGCTGGTGGCTTCTCTTGTGAATGTTTGTTTCTTATTTTACCCTCTTTGTTTTGCTAGGGGTCGTCAAAGTAAGGTGGAGCGGAGCCAGAGCTGCACTGATACAACAGTAAATGAGAGCATCACGCTGGGCAGGAGGAGAGCAGCACATCCCCCAAAAGCCAAGGTAAGACACGACAGGTGTACCTATTGGGTGGTCTTATTTTTGTATATTAGTTTTGTCTGCACACTTTAATTCGCAGGAAACGGCAATTATTGAAACCAGCGATATAGGCATTAGTTAACAGGTTCCTTTGTGAAACATTAATAGCTCCTCCCCATCTCCAAATTTTCAGGAAGATGTCCTGTTCATTAAAAGTACATTAAAAATTTGGGCCCCTTGCATTTCTGGGCTCGCCAGCAGTAGCTGTGTCTGAAGCCCCTACTGTTATGCCCCTAAAATTGATCAGACTCTATATATGAACATATAAAGCTGCCTAATTAAAGCTGCTGACAACTGCTGCCCAACTGATGCTTGCCAGAAAATCGGCCAGATATCTATTGATTAGGTTTGAATACACATTGATGTGGTCCTCATCGTCTCCCCGTAGGTGAATTCTTGTTCTTGAGGAATCGTGCTTAGTAATACCTATGGAGGAATAGTTCTATGGTATCTTTCTACACAAGCTATGATCAAACTTGGGGCTGTTCCTGCTTAAATGTGCTTAATACAAGAGAATACCTATGCTAATACATTCATTTTGCAGGTCCCCCTTGGAGGATGCCTATCTTCAGCCGTTGTTGGAGTCCTGTTGTCTACAGAGAACAGCCGCTCGTTTTCCGCCCCTGTTCTGACAGCGGAAAAACGCCTGTCCCTAAACCCTCTGACCTCCTTTGTGCCGCTGCATAAGCCCGATCGATCCATCAGCCCGGAGAGCAATGACAGCATTTCAGAGGAGCTCAACCACTTCAAGCCAATCGTGTGCTCTCCTTGCACACCTCCCAAGAGACTGCCCGATGGCAGAATTTTAAGCCCCGTCATTATCAAGTCAACGCCCAGAAACCTAAGGAAAAGCCTCCAGAAGCCCACCACCTATGAGGCCAGCCCCATGATCCTGAAAAAGTGGGAGCAAGTGTTTCAGGACCGACAGATGAAAAAGACTCTCTCCAAAGGGACGCTGACATCTTCTGCTGAACCTGATGAAGATGCTTCCTCCAAAAATAAGCAAGTGCCGTCCAGCAGGGAACTGTCCGCTTGCAAGAACAGTCGCAGTGGGAAGCGCAACACTTTACTGGGGGATGTGGAACTTTTACCCTCTTCTAGCAAAAGTGTTCATTTGGAAATGAGAGATGAAGGGAAGAACCTAGTTTTGTCCAACAACGATAGCCTTGTGAGCACTGGGCCACTTACTGAGACGGGTGGGGCCACAGACTTTACTGATCTCAATTCAAATTTACGTAGAGGCTCCAAACCTATAGAAGCTGATTCCAAGGAACCCCATTCCAAGTGTCTTCGGGTAAAGTCACTCAAAACGGCAATTAAACGCCCTCACAGAATCAGCACCCAACTAGTGAATATGCAAAATGGAGCATGCTTTAGAGCTGCCGAGAACATCAGCCCCCAGATTCCCCAACGCAGAGGCCAGAAGAAGAGATGTAAAACCAAGCACTTGGAACAGAATGGCTCCTTTAAGAGGTTAAAGGTCACACGCGGGGGCAAATGTGTTCAGGGGTTGGACCTGCGGCGGAAAGACACAGAACAGAGACTGGCCCAGGAGGAGGAGGATAAAAAGCTGGCACTTAAACTCCAACAGATATTCGACAAAGAAACAAGGACGGTAAACCGATGCAAGGGGAGCCGGGATGAATACCCCTTGCGTTCCAAAAGCACGGCCGGCGCAAATTAGCACTTTCTTATTTTTGCATTTTCTATTAAGATCCAATCTAAAAGAAAAAACAGTGATTATAGAGATTACTATTTTTGTTCTCCCTGTATTTTTGTCATGAATAATCCATAAGTGGGTAGGTGGGCATTTGATGTAGAACCACGGTGGATTAAAGTGGTAGCAGAGCCATGGCCAATCCAAATGGATTTTGTCAGCAGAACCATGACCTGTTAGGGTGGATAATAGTAGCAGAACCATGACCAGCCAAGATGGATGATGGTAGCAGAACCATGACCAGTTGGGATAGACAACATCAGCAGAATCGAGACCAGCCAAGATGGATGATGGCAGCAGGACCATGACCAATTCAGATGGACAACATCAGAAGAATCGAGACCAGCCAAGATGGATGATGGCAGCAGGACCATGACCAATTCAGATGGACAACATCAGCAGATTCAAGACCAGCCAAGATAGATGATGGCAGCAGAACCATGACTAGTTCAGGTGGACAACATCAACAGAATCAAAACCAGCCAAGATGGATAAACCATGACCAGTTCAAATGGACAACATAAGCAGAACCATGACTAGCCAAGATGGATGATGGCAGCAGGACCATGACCAGTTCAGATGGATGATGGCAGCAACTTTTAGTCTTTAGAAGAACTTTGTCCATCCTTGTCATTGGGTGAATATGTATCTTTCATTGTCCTGTTCCCAAACTCGCTTATCTCTCTCTATATCTGATAGCTGCTCCCTGGTTATCGAGTAATTGCCTCTAACTAACTGCTAACGTGGGCATCGCTATAGCTTAGTGATATTTAAGCAAGGGCTCTTCTATGTTACTATGCAGTGTTTATGCATACAGCATCCAGAGAGAGGGACCCTGCGTTTCTGTGGCCCCTCCAGACAACACTAAGAAGGGGAAAACATTTAGATTATTTTGTGAAGTTGCAGTGACGGAGCTTAATATGTGACCGAAATTATCTAATACACAAGCCATGAATATCCTGTAAATGATATCCTTAAAATCGGTACTTAGTGATGTCACATGACTCATGTATTATAATAAATAAAGTACCCTCGGTTGCAAAATATGAGGATATTAGAAGTCACCTCGGAGTTCCATGACCTGTATAAAAACACTTTGGCCAAGTGCTTTTATATTGTCATGGAACTCCTCTGTAATTTATGATATCCTTATATATTACACTAGGGGGTACTTTATTGACTATATTAGAGCTGCTCCTTGCAAAATGCCTTCTTTGCTGCTCCCGACCTCTGATGCAGCAGCCCCGGCCCCCCAGTCCGATGGTGCCCCCAAGTGTTTCATATAAGGATATTGAAAAACAATATGAGATGTTTGCAATTGTTTGGTGATAGAAAGACCCTCTTTCTATGTCTGAGGTGTAATTAGTGAACTAACTTCTATATCAAGGACAAGACCAACCCCTCTGTAGTACTCAGGGACCATCCCCTGTCCAGTCAGTCAATATACAATGTGCCCAGGGGCTAGTGATGCTCTTGGACAGTCCATGGGACCATACAAATTTCTGACAGGGCCAAAATCCTTCCCATGGGTCTCCAGTTGCACAGCTCTGCCCTACACAATTAATTGTTGGGCGTGGCTTGATATTGGTATCCGCTGTGCAGCAATCTCAGAGATCATTGGTTGGTCTGTCCCTGAAATAGAGGTTACTGCCAGTGATGCATGCTGGGAAATGCATCTGGATATCAGTCTCTCTGACATCACTGAGAAGCAATAATAAAGATTTATGTCACTATATATCAAAGCTCCTCTATATTATGAGGTGAGTCACTGCTAACAGCTTAGGCCTTCAGTGAGTAACTCCCGGTAACCCCGATCGGGGCATGAATTTATGATGTTATTATTGAAGGGTTAAAAGCTACATTTTGCCAAGAATAATCTCTGTCCTAAAGTGATGCCTGCTGGGAAATAAATGGGTGTTTGCTTTTTGTAGTTAAATGAAGATATGTGATTTTTTCCCCCCTCTTTATACCTCATGTATAAATACAAATATGCAGAGAAGGAATGTTCTGGGCACACAATAAGCTATACCCTCATACTGTACTGTCTAAGGGAATCAATATGGCACCTCCCTCCTCCCATATGTATAAATACAAATATACAGAGAAGGAATGTTCTGGGCACACAATAAGCTATACCCTCATACTGTACTGTCTAAGGGAATCAATATGGCACCTTCTCCTCCCATATGTATAAATACAAATATACAGAGAAGGAATGTTCTGGGCACACAATAAGCTATACCCTCATACTGTACTGTCTATGGGAATCAATATGGCACCTCCTCCTCCCATATGTATAAATACAAATATACAGAGAAGGAATGTTCTGGGCACACAATAAGCTATACCCTCATACTGTACTGTCTAAGGGAATCAATATGGCACCTCCTCCTCCCATATGTATAAATACAAATATACAGAGAAGGAATGCCCTGGGCACACAATAAGCTATATCCTCATACTGTACTGTCTAAGGGAATCAATATGGCACCTCCTCCTCCCATATGTATAAATACAAATATACAGAGAAGGAATGCTCTGGGCACACAATAAGCTATACCCCATAGGAAAACAATATGGCAGCATCCAAAATGTCCACTTATAACCATTATAATCTGTCCTTTTAGCAACCTCTCCCCTCCTCCATCAAGGGGCTCCTGTAATACTGGCAACCCAGGAGCGGTAGCGCTGTCTTGCTTTATGGCAGGAATTCTAAGTATACTCTCATGAGTCAGCAGACTATTTATATATATATCGTTCAGCAACATCCAATCACAGACCTGCAGCTAAATGTGTATAGCCAATGAAGCAGTCGCCTTAAATGGATGAATTTCTACTGAGCTTTATTGGAAAGTCCAGTTTATTATCAATTCTGAGTTGAAGGGTCAGTAACATTCCCAGCATTCCACTTGTTATCAACTGTGGCCCCGGCCCTCCCGGAACATCTTTCCATCTCTTGGGCTCTTGTCGCTGATTCCGCCTGCAATGCCTTGTACCTGAACTGCAACTCCCGCAGCAATGTCTGCGCTTCTCTCTTCTCCAGCGTGGGCTGCTTCTGCCCCAGGATGGAATCTGTAGGGTGGGGAAAGAGAAATACAAATATTACAGATATTTCTATGGGGGAGTTTATTTGGCCTATCAGAGCACAGAAGCCTTCCTCATATTTTGGAATGAACCAATCAGGTGCAGGGCGTTCCATTGTAATGTTGGTTTGCCACTCACAGCTGGGATCGTATTGCAGTGTCCAGAGTGCGGTACTACTGTCTGTGATGAAGAAGCCATTGGGGGGGGGAGTGTTGTACTGGGCCGGAGGGTAAGGGGGGGCCGGCTGTGCTGCACTTACTTGATTAGTCGGCCCCCCTGCTTTTGGGTGTGGAAGAACAGATGGAGGCATCTTCTGTCCCTTCCCTTATTGGTCCCAGAGTTTAAGTCTCGGTTGAGATGCTCAGGGATTGGATAGCTAAGGTTTGAACTTCCCCTCCAGCTCAACCAATCACCATACAGCTTTACCGGGACTTAAAATTCTGTGACCAATAAGTTAAGAAAAGGCTGTCGCTGGTAGAAGATGCACCACCTGTGCTCCCTTGCAAAGTTTGCAACTCCCTGCTAATCAAGTGCAACATAGCAGGGCCCAGTGACCCTGGCCACTAGGGATGCACCAAATCAACTATTTTTGTTTTGGCCGAACCCTTCACGAAATATTCGGGCGAATACCAAACCGAATCCTAACTTACATATGCAAATTAGGGATGGGAAGGGTAAAACATTTTTTACTTCATTTTGTGACAAAAAGTGACGCGAGTTCCCTCCCTGTGCCTAATTTGTATATTCAAATTAGGATTCAGTTCAGCCAAGCAGAAGGATTCGGCCGAATCCTGCTGTAAAAGGCCAAATCCTGGCCGAATCCCAAAGTGAATCCTGGATTTGGTGCATCCATACCGGCCACCGATGTTTTTATAACATGTGGGGGGGTTGCCACCTTTTTGAGAGAGTTTTACTGGCCAGGAAAGGGGCGGGTCCACCAGGTGGAGGATCATAATGTCATGGGGCAGGGTTGTGATGTCACAGGGGCGGGGTCATGATCCGGCCTCCCTCAGCCGCGCCCAATTTCCGGTTGCTTTTATAGACCCTGCTAATGACATCACGAAAGGGGCTGGGTGAGCAGTGAAAGGTGGTGGGCGGGGAGAGCAGGAAGAAGAGCTCAACCCGCAAATGGGGGTGCGAGGTTGGCCCGAACCCGCCCAACTCACAGCTCCTGCGGTTATTGGGCCAATCCACACATCACTAGTGGGCTGGGGGTGCATCGGAGGCAGGCCGGGAGCAGTTTGACTGGTGATCACAAATTTACAGGCTACAGCCTTGGCTGGGATTTTACTGGCTAGGCTGGTGAAATACCGGCCAGGTGGCAACTCTACACGTGGGGGACACTAGCCACCAATGTTTTGTTTTTTTCTGTGGGGGGGGCGCAGCCCAGGAAATGTTGTCGTATGGGCCCCTGTGATTTCTGATGGTGGCTCTGACTGTGGCTACTCACTCAGTGGAACCTGGCTCAGATTCCGTGACTCTCGCATGCCCGCTAAGATTTCCCCCAAAATCTCCTTTTTGTCCTTCCTGGGCAGTGGGGTCAGAAGCTTTCCAACCTGAAAGAGATCCAGTGAATTATTGACCTTCCGGACACTCCCCATTCTGCCTAATATAACCCTTGTTCCATGCAAAGCTCTTGTTAAAATCATTCAGTCCCTTTATTTATTTCGTAGCTTGGCTCTGTACTTTCATAATTCAATGGGACCTTGTAGCCACTCCCATGCTGAGCTAGGGCCACAATGCTCTTGTGTGACTGTACCTTACTCTCTGTGGGGATATACGGCTTGTGTAGGCCCGACAGCCTCGGCTTAGAGTCTCTATAGACCAGCAGGTGGCTCAGCGCATTCTGCAGGGCCCTGACATTGCTCTGTATTCCTGTAATACAAACACAATACTCTATGCCATTAATATATATATATATATATATATATATGACAGTTTTATACTCGGTAACATTTAACCATTAACATACCTCTGCCTGAGGGAGGAGTCTAACAGTTTTTGCTTGGGGGGGGGGGCTACCAATAAAAGGCTCCAATAAGAACTATGAATAAATAATAATATATAGCGGTTGATCTGTTTTGGGTTTTGCTTATGACTTACCCACTGGGTCTATAAACTCCGGGTCAGTTTGGACATGGAACAATTCTTCATAGCCCTTAAATTTCTTGGGGATTTCCTCCTCCTCCTCCTCTTCTTCCTCCGCCTCGGGCTGACTCGGGCTCCCTGACTGAGAGACGTGGGCTGATTCTGGCAGGTCGTCCACCTTAAAGGGGTTGTTTATCTTTGAGTTAAGTTTTCTTATGATGTACAGAGGGATATTCTGAGACAATTTGTCATTGGTTTTCATTTTTTATTATTTGTGGTTATTGACTTTTTTATTCAGCAGCTCTCCAGTTTGTAATTTCAGCCATCTGGTTACTAGGGTCCAAATTCCCCTAGCAACCGTGCATTGCTGTGAATAAGAGACTGAAACATGAAAAGGAGAGGCCTGAATAGAACGACGAGTAATAAAAACTAACAAATAACAATACATTTGTAGCCTTACAGAGTATTTGTTTTTTAGATGGGGTCAGTGACCCCTCATTTGAAAGCTGGAAAGAGTCAGAAGAATAAGACAAATCATAAATAAACTATAAAAAAAAATAACAAATAGGTGAAAGTTTGCTTAGATTTGAATATACTAGAAATTAACCTAAAGGTGAATCACCCCTTTAACAGAAGGAAAATCAACATCAATGGGGTGCTGTCTCGTGTTTAACCCTTGCACTACCGTGTATACAGGCTAAATAAACAGCAATGAGCTGTGGACAATCAATGAGTGATTCAAGCAGGAATGTCTCTCTCACTAACCCCTCATGTCATTACTAGGGATGCACCGAATCCAGGATTCGGTTCGGGATTCTGCCTTTTTCAGCAAGATTTGGATTCGGCCAATCCTTCTGCCTGGCCGAACGGAACCCTAATTTGGATATGTAAATAAGGGGCGGGGAGGGAAATCACGTAATTTTTTTCACAAAACAAGGAAGTAAAAAATGTTTTCCCCTTCCCACCCCTAATTTGCATATGCAAATTAGGGTTTGGTTCGGTATTCGGCCGAATCTTTTGCAAAGGATTCGGACAAATCCAAAAAAGTGGACTTCCCCGGACCCTAATTTCCCCCTGTGATGGACACCCCTGGGGTTCTGCTTGTAGGAACACTGAGCAGCCAGTGCTATTCAGTTACACAAACCCAGGAGGAGTGTACAGCAGCCCTATACATTACTAGGGAGATAAGCCAGCTATACCATATACCAATAAAAGGGCTGCTTCACCTTCAACTTTTAGCATGTTACAGAATGACTCATTCTAAACAACTTTTCAATTGGTCTTCATTCATTCTTTATAGTTTTTGAATCATGTGCCTTCTTCTCCTGACTCTTTCCAGCTTTCAAACGGGGGTCACCGACCCCATCTCAAAAACAAATGCTCTGTAAGGCTACAAATGTATTGTTATTGCTTCTGGTTTGGCTTCCAATAAGGATTAATTATATCTTAGTTGGGATCAAGTACAAGCAACTTTTTTACTATTACACAGAAAAAGGAAATCACTTTTAAACATTTGGAACATTTAATAAAAAGATAGGCCTTTCCATAATTCGGAGCCTTCTGGATAACAGGTTTCCAGATAACTGATCCCATGTATTTAGGCATATATATAATACCTCCAAAAGGATCTGCACTCACAGGAGCCAAAGACTGATGTATATATATATGGACCTGGGGTTTTCCGGATAACGGATCTTTCCGTAATTTGGATCTCCATGTCTTAAAGGGGTTGTTCACCTTCCCAACACTTTTTTCAGTTCAGTTGTTTTCAGATTGTTCCCCAGAAATAAAGACTTTTTTCAATTACTTTCCATTGTTTATTTTTTACTGTTTTTCCCAAAATCTAAGTTTAAAGTTGAATGTTGGTATCTGGCAGCTCAGTAATTCAGGTGCAGGTTCTAGACTTTTGCAACATTTAGTTGATCCATTTCTGTATTAGCAACTATTGTATCAATTCTAACAGCTGCCTGTAATGAAACCCAGAGATTCTGCTCAGCAGGGACAAAGATAAAAAATGGATTAACTAAATGTATCAATTTAGAACAGTTTACTGGGTCGGCGACCCCCCCCCCCCCAGAGCTTCTTTAGAAGGTGAAAACTGACACGTTACACTTCAATATTAGAAAAACGATGATGCATAGAAAATAGAAAGTAATTTAAAAATTCGTTATTTTTGGTGATCTGTCTGAAACCAAGGAAACCCACCCCTTTAACCCTTTCCCTGCCAGCCGTTTGTCCTAGATGCGAACATCTACTGCCAAGCAGATTTTAGATATTTTGCACTCTTTCACTTTAAGGGCCTTTCCTGGGGCGGTCTTTTTGTTTACCCAGGAAAACAATATATTGTTTTTTTCAGGACAACCTGAACTTTCAAAATATGCAAGAAATTTGGTGGAATTCTACTTCTGTAAAAAAATATAGGCTTCGAAGTGTCTAATAAAATGAAAAAAATCAGGTTTCACAAAGAACAATCACATATATCAGAAAGATCATTTACTTTCTGTACGAGAACACAGCTGATTTGGAAAGGTCTATGTCTCCTGAACGCGGCAATACCAAATATATAGAGTTTTATGGAGATTTCTTACTTGTATAGATCAAAATCTACAAGCAGTACACTACCAAATTTCTAAAGCACCGCTCCCCAAACGGCATCCTTCTGATTTCAAGGCCAAACATTCCACTAACAGTAGGTTTACCCTAGAAAACTACCCATTATTAGAAAGAACAGATTCTGGTGAATTAAAAATGGGTAAATATATCTTTGTACTCCAAACTGCCAAGTTGCAATGGTTTCCTAAAGTTATAATGTTTTATAGAAATTGGTGAATTTTTTGAAAAATGACCTCAAAGCTTCCAATCTACAGCATCATATCTCCCGCACATCATTAGGTATCAATGTAAAACACCCCAAATATGAAAGCCTGGGGTCCACTGAACAGTTTGATGCCCAATATGTATAGGTGTACCCAAGCACGTGGCATATAGGGGTCCTATAATGTAGACACCTCATTTGAGCTATTAGTTCTGTAATTCCAGATACTGCAAAATCAACACATTTACATAGTTGGGGGGGGGGCAAAGTTAGAAAAAAGTACGTTCACCCCAGAAAACCATATATTTTCGGAACGCACACATTCCCCCGAATCTAAATTGGGTATGCATGTCTTTCTACTCCAAAGCACCAAGCCGCAAACCCTTCCTAAATTTGGCAATTTTGGTGCCATTTTCTAAAATCACCTCAAAACGTACTAGGTACGTTCTTGCCAGTTAAAGCCCTTGCCTGCCAGAATGTACAGCGTACGTGCTTGCCAGGCAAAGGGTTAAGTCTACTAGAAAATCATATAAACATGAAATAAACCCAATAGGCTGGTTTTGCCTCCAATAAGGATTAATTATATCTTAGTTGGGATCAAGTACAAGCGACTGTTTTATTATTACACAGAAAACATATTTATTTAGATAAAATGGAGACTATGGGAGACGGCCTTTCCATAATTTCTGGATAACGGGTCCCATACCTGTACTCATCTTTCTATTCAGGCCTCTCCTATTCATATTCTAGTCTCTTATTCACATCAATGCGTGGTTGCTAGGGGAATTTGGTAAAATTACAAACTGGAGAGCTACTGAATAAAAAGCCAAATAACTCAAAAACCACAAATAATAAAAAATGAAAACCAATTGCAAATAGACTAATTAAGTTAGTTTAAAGGCAAACAACTCCTTTAACAGGGTATTACCCCTCTGCAAGTACAGTAAACAGCGCTGCTCCTGGGCACAACATACATTGGTTTCCCCCCAGATGTACTAACCTGTGTCATAAATATGGACTCGGCCGCGTCACCTGAGCCGGAACTTGTTTCTACTTCCACCGTCATCTCTGAGCTCTGCTCGCTGTCCTGACTCCGCCTCTCAGAGGAGGGTGTGATTGGTGGAAGGGGAGTGAATTCCTTCCCGTCGCTCAGCGGGTGACGTCTATCAAACGGGAGTTTGGGGGAGAACGGGGGTTCCACTATCAGAGGCTGTTTGGGCACCTTGGGGATAACTGACTGTACCTGGAAATATAGGAATATCAACTACTGATGTGCACTTACCTGTAATCAGCCCTATACCATTACCTACAGCTACTTTATATCACTTCTTCCTCTATTCACGTATTTATTAACATTGGAGGCATTCACTTGTACCATGTGACACAATTCTGGGTAAGTGGGCGGGGCCTGTAAGGCATGACCTGCTCCTGGTATCTCGGGCTGGTTTGCCCCTGTATCATGTGACACATGCAGAATGATGGGTATGTGGGCGGGGCCTGGCGCTCACCTTTCTCCCCTCGTTCACTGGAATAAACAGGGGCAGTTTCCTAATCTCAGGGGGTTTTTTGGTTGTGATGTGGATCCCCAGGCGCTGCTGCAGGACGTCACTGAGCAAAGGCGGATCCCCTGCAACACATTAGAGCCCTATGATGTCATAGATAACTGATACTGACAATGTTAAAGTCTTACATCAAAAGTAAAGAATCAAATGAGGGTGACTCAGACACTAAGTTAGCAGTGGCGCTGCAATAGCGAAGTACAGGGATCCATTATTCAGAATGCTCGGGACCTGGGGTTTTCCAGATAACAGAAGTTTCCGCAATTTGGATCTTAATACCTTAAGTCTACTAGAAAATCATATAAACATTAAATAAACTCAATAGGCTGGTTTTGCTTCCAATAAGGATTAATTATATCTTAGTTGGGATCAAGTACAGCTATGGGACCTGTTATCCAGAATGCTTGGGACCTGGGGTTTTCCAGATAACGGACCTTTATGTAATTTGGCTCTTCATACCTTAAGTCTACTAGAAAATCATATAAACATGAAATAAACCCAATAGACTGGTTTTGCTTCCAAGAAGGATTAATTATATCTTAGTTGGGATCAAGTACAAGCGACTGTTTTATTATTACAGAGAAAAAGGAAATCATTTTTAAATATTCGGATTATTTGGATAAAATGGAGCCTATGGGAGACGGGCTTTCCATAATTTGGAGCTTTCTGGATAACGGATCTCATACCTTTATATACGACTCCCAGGATCACATTGACAAAGAATATAACACAATAAAGCAACAGAGAAATGGTTATTGGTTGTTTCAATGATGCCGCTTGATTTCTAATAATGAAGCTTTAACTCTTTCACTGCCGCTTTTCTCTTTGAGCACCTACGTTGCCTGTAACGCACATCCCAGCACATATCAGATGTCACCCTCATGGCAGCACCATAGATTGTCCTTGGCGCTCAAGGAGTTAATCTGCGCTACCTTTTCTGAGAGTGGTGAGAGGATTCCCGTGGATCACCAGTTCTTCGAGGGAGGGGAACAGGGCGGCGGCTAAAAGCTTCTCCTGGTGCCGAATCTGGAACATGATATAAAATATTATTTTCTATTGGCTGATTATTTATTCCAGGGAATGATGATTCCCACGATGGTGCCTTTAACCCTTTCTGTAACTGGAGGCTCCACCCCTCTGCGATGTCATCAGAGAGGGCGGCTCGGGTGTAAGTATCTTCTCAAACATCCCAACATCTGGAATATTGAAAGAGGGACAAAACGATTTCTGCTGCAAAATTTGTTTTGGCCACACCCATTTTGTGACCACACCCCCTAATTACCATGATCATTTTACAAGATTTGGCAGGTTATGGAAAGTCTGAGCACATTTCTGGGGGATTAGGGTCAGGTTTTATGAGTTATTTCAGTTTTGATAATGAAGGTAAATGACCCTTTTAAGTAGGGATGCACCGAATCCACTATTTTGGATTCGGCCGAATCCTTTGTGAAAGATTTGGCCGAATACCAAATCCTAATTTGCATATGCAACTTAGGGGTGGGAAGGCGAAAACATTTTTTACTTCCTTCTTTTGTGACAAAAAGTCACGCTATTTCCCTCCCTGCCCCTAACTTGCTTATGCAAATTAGGATTTGGATTCGGTTCAGCCCGGCAGAAGTATTCAGAATAAAAAACAGTATGCGCTTCCTATATTAAATAAACTCCCACCAACAAAGTACTTTTCCTCACAACAGTTCGACTTTTGAAAAAAAACAGTTCCGTAAAGAAGTCGAACTGTTGTGAGGAAAAGTACTTTGTTGGTGGGAGTTTATTTAATATAGGAAGCGCATACTGTTTTTTATTCTTAATTTTTTTGGGGCAGAATCCCCATTTTGTTTTGCGAATCCACTGGTTGCATCTGCGCAAAGTTGAATTTAATTTTTATCGGCAGAAGTATTCGACTAAATCCGAATTCTGCTGAAAAAGGCCGAATCCTGGCCGAATCCTGGATTCGGTGCATCCTTACTTTTAAGCTACAAGTCACTGTTTCCCCAAGAGACCTGCTTATCTTAAATAGTTACAATTGTATCTCTACTTATCTTAAATAGTTACAATTGTATCTCTACTTATCTTAAATAGTTACAATTGTATCTCTACTTATCTTAAATAGTTACAATTGTATCTCTACTTATCTTAAATAGTTACAATTGTATCTCTACTTATCTTAAATAGTTACAATTGTATCTCTACTTATCTTAAATAGTTACAATTGTATCTCTGCTTATCTTAAATTGTTACAATTGTTTCTCTGCTTATCTTAAATAGTTACAATTGTATCTCTGCTTATCTTAAATTGTTACAATTGTTTCTTTGCTTATCTTAAATTGTTACAAATGTATCGAAGAGCAGCTGCTGTGTGCCTTGGGCTCTCTGCCAAAAAGCCTCATTTAATTATGTTTCAGAAACGTTTTCTTGTGTCGGTGCAGGAGAGAAAGTTGGGACATTTCAGTAACAATCCTGGACTGTGGGTTGAGCTGTCAAAATCGGGACTGTCCCGCAGAAAACAGGACAGTTGGGAGGTATAACTTCTCAGTTGTGGACCGAGTTGGGAATCAGATTAAGGACTAGGAAAGGGCAGGGATAGAGGGTGATGCTGCTGGGATTTCAGTCTAAAGGGGTTCAGGTATTGGGGGGTTCCATACAGGTAACATGACACAGGTCACTATATGCAGCATGTAGGGTCAGGGTTGCCATGAAAAACAAGGGGAACCCACCCAATGTGCCAGAACTCCACCTTGACCCAAGCCTCACCCCTTTCATGGGAAACTCCACCCCTTTTGTATTGATCTGGCAGGTCCGAACTTCGATTCAAAATAGTCCCTGACATTTCCAGATCTGACCCTTATCCTGCCAATCTTACCTTGTTATTGGCCAGGCTCAGGTATCTCAGGCTCGGCAGCGGCACCAATGCTTGACTCGACCCATCTTCACTCATGTGACTGTGGAACCTGAAGCTTTCTGTGGCATCGGAGGCTTTCTGGGTAAATACAGGAATTTAAAAGAAAGGTTAATGCCCCACACTGACTCTGGGGAGATATAAATGAAGGGTTAATGCCCCCACACTGACACTGGGAAGATATAAATGAAGGGTTAATGCCCCCACACTGACACTGGGAAGATATAAATGAAGGGTTAATGCCCCCACACTGACACTGGGAAGATATAAATGAAGGGTTAATGCCCCACACTGACACTGGGGAGATATAAATGAAGGGTTAATGCCCCCACACTGACACTGGGGAGGTATCAATGAAGGGTTAATGCCCCACGCTGACACTGGGGAGGTATAAATGAAGGGTTAATGCCCCCACACTGACACTGGGAAGATATAAATGAAGGGTTAATGCCCCACATTGACACTGGGGAGGTATAAATGAAGGGTTAATGCCCCACGCTGACACTGGGGATATAAAAATGAAATGTTAATGCCCCACGCTGACACTGGGGAGATAAAAATGAAGGGTTAATGCCCCACGCTGACACTGGGGAGATAAAAATGAAGGGTTAAGGGTTAATGCCCCACGCTGACACTGGGGAGATATAAATGAAGGGTTAATGCCCCACGCTGACACTGGGGAGATATAAATGAAGGGTTAATGTACCACACTGACTATGATTTCTTTTCTTAAATTATCTTTATTAATTATCTGCCTTGTTGCTAGGGAATGTGGCACCTTAGCAACCAAATTCGACATAACAAACTATTTCTAAAAAACAAAGCATTTCCCTGTGATTTGCAGAAAGAAAACTCACCGTCACATGATCGTCCTTCTGTGAGTTTTCCTGGTCAGTAAATATAACTTCTGTGAAGAAGAGAAACAGGAACAAGTCTGGTGAAGAACAGCCTTAAATATTTATTTTTATTATTATTATTATATATTATTTGTATACTTTATTATTATCATTATTATATATTATTTTATACATTATTATTATTATATTTTTATACATTATTATTATTAATATAGTTATTATTGTTAGTATTATTATCATTATTATTATTATTATATTTTTATAAATTATTATTATCATTATTATTATTATTATTATTATATTTTTATAAATTATTATTATTATTATATTTTTATGCATTATTATAAAATATAAGTCAATAACTCCTGCCCAATGTGTCCCTATTAAAACTTATATTATGATGCAGAGAGTGATATTGTGAGACAATTTGCAATTGGTTTTCATTTTTTGTTGTTTGTGGTTTTTGACTTATTTAGCTTTTTATTCAGCAGCTCTCCAGTTTGTAATTTCAGCCATCTGGTTGCTAGGATCCCAATTCCCCTAGCAACCATGCATTGATTTGACTGGAATATGAATAGAAGAGGCCTAAATAGAAAGATGAGTACAGGTACGGGATCCATTATCTAGAAACTGAATTACGGAAAGGCTGTCTCCCATAGATTCCATTTTATCCAAATAATCAAAATTTTCAAAACGATTTCCTTTTTCTGTGTAATAATAAAACAGTCGCTTGTACTTGATCCCAACTAAGATATAATTAATCCTTATTGGAAGCAAAACCAGCCTATTGGCTTTATTTAATGTTTACATGATTTTCTAGTAGACTTAGGGGCAGATTTATCAAGAGTCAAATTTCATATTTGAAAAACTTCGAAATTCAAATTAAAATAGACCAACTGAAATTCATAAAAAAAATCAAAGTTTTTGGTTTTTTTTGCAGATGAATAGTCCGTATTCGTTTGAATTTGTCCAAATTTGAATCATACGAATCAAAGTTTTCCCAAAAAAAACTTTTTCAAAGTCCACCAATAGGTTCTAGGAGGTCCCCATAGGCTAAAACAGCAATTCGCCAGGTTTTAGATGGCGAATTGTCGAAGTCGAAGAGACAGTACATCATAAATTTTGATTTTTTTTTTCAAATTTGGATTGCATTTGGACTATTCCCTAGTCGAAGTACACAAACGCTCGAAATTCAATTTTTTTTTTTTTTATTCTAATTTCACATCGACCTTTGATAAATCTGGCCCTTAAAGTATGAAGATCCAAATAATGGAACAATCTGTTATCTGGAAAACCCCAGGTCCCGAGCATTCTGGATAACAGGTCCCATAACTGTAATTTTATTGCAATACATTTGTAGCCTTACAGAGCATTTGTTTTTAAGATGGGGTCAGTGACCCCCATCTGAAAGCTGGAAAGGGTCAGAAGAAGAAGACAAATCATTCAGAAACTATAAAAGATAAATAATGAAGACCAGTTGAAAAGTTGCTTAGAATTAGCCGTTCTATAACCGGTTACAAGTTACCGATCCTTTATTCTCTAAGGGTTCCTGCCAGAGAAACGTTTCACCTGTTTGATCTGCATTTGTTTTGGGGCAAATCAAAAGGAATTCTCCATATTCTGATATTGATTCTATTTCCATTGAAAGGAACAACATGAACCTGTTCTGTCAGGATCATCTTTACTGGGAATCACAGTGTAATGGAATGTCTTCAGCCCATCCTCCGCTCCTTTCTCCTCACACTCCTTATTGGGTGGGTTATTCCTGGGAGTGGTGTCGGCCGGATACAGGTAGGGGATCCCCGAAATACTGTTGTTGTCCAGATTGAGCAGCCGCAGCCTGCAGAGCACAATGGAAGGAGGGTTTATTCTTCCCAATGTAAAGGGAAACTCCTTGTTGGTTACAAAGAATTAGGAAAATGTTACTAAATAAACGAGAAACTGCCACAGTTCCTTTGGGCTGCTCAGTGGTTTCATCCAAAACAGAATCAGCATTAGATCATTACACTGCCCAAAGCATACCTCCCAACTTTCCCGTTTTTTGTGGGACAGTCCCGATTTTGACAGCTCAACCCACAGTCCCAAATTGTTACTGAAAAGTCCAGACTTTCTCTTTGATCTCAGGCACTGAACAGCCAGAAAAAGATACAACGTTTCCAAAAGATTGTAAGAATTTAAGATAAGCAAAGAAACGATTGTAACAATTTAAGATAAGCAGGTCTCTTGGGGAAACTGTGACTTGCAGCTTAAAGGGCAATTCACCTTCAGCAAAACTGTAATAACTCAGAAAACCCCCAGGAATGTGACTTTCATAACCTGCCAATTTTTGTGAAATGGAAATGGTAATTAGGGCATGGTAATAATGTGCATGGTCAAAAACTTTTCGCTGCACTCTGTTCGGCAAATCTTTTTGTCCCTCTTTCTATTTCCAAAATGTTGGGAGGTGTGCCAAAGCCTTTGACTCTTTGCCCAAGATTTGACCAATGAGCAGCCACAAGGCACCTTGACACCCGGATATACAGCTTGAAACTGACTCAAGTACTTACTGGGCTCAAGTACTTACCTTATTAGATTGGCTACACTCAGGAACACTGCAGAGCTCAAGTACTTACCTTATTAGATTGGCTACACTCAGGAACACTGCAGAACTCAAGTACTTACCTTATTAGATTGGCTACACTCAGGAACACTGCAGAGCTCAAGTACTTACCTTATTAGATTGGCTACACTCAGGAACACTGCAGAGCTCAAGTACTTACCTTATTAGATTGGCTACACTCAGGAACACTGCAGAACTCAAGTACTTACCTTATTAGATTGGCTACACTCAGGAGCACTGCAGAGCTCAAGTACTTACCTTATTAGATTGGCTACACTCAGGAACACTGCAGAACTCAAGTACTTACCTTATTAGATTGGCTACACTCAGGAACACTGCAGAGCTCAAGTACTTACCTTATTAGATTGGCTACACTCAGGAACACTGCAGAGCTCAAGTACTTACCTTATTAGATTGGCTACACTCAGGAACACTGCAGAACTCAAGTACTTACCTTATTAGATTGGCTACACTCAGGAACACTGCAGAACTCAAGTACTTACCTTATTAGATTGGCTACACTCAGGAACACTGCAGAACTCAAGTACTTACCTTATTAGATTGGCTACACTCAGGAACACTGCAGAACTCAAGTACTTACCTTATTAGATTGGCTACACTCAGGAACACTGCAGAGCTCAAGTACTTACCTTATTAGATTGGCTACACTCAGGAACACTGCAGAGCTCAAGTACTTACCTTATTAGATTGGCTACACTCAGGAACACTGCAGAACTCAAGTACTTACCTTATTAGATTGGCTACACTCAGGAACACTGCAGAACTCAAGTACTTACCTTATTAGATTGGCTACACTCAGGAACACTGCAGAGCTCAAGTACTTACCTTATTAGATTGGCTACACTCAGGAACACTGCAGAGCTCAAGTACTTACCTTATTAGATTGGCTACACTCAGGAACACTGCAGAGCTCAAGTACTTACCTTATTAGATTGGCTACACTCAGGAACACTGCAGAGCTCAAGTACTTACCTTATTAGATTGGCTACACTCAGGAACACTGCAGGGTGGGAGAGGTTGTTCTCATCCAACATAAGGATTTCCAGCGCTGGGAACAGGGGCAGAGCTAAATCCTCTCTGTACAAAGATACATTTATCAGAGTTACCCCAATACACAAAGCTCTTACATTTTCTACTGCCTGATGCCAATGTGCCCATTATACTATCCCTGCATTACAATTATATATAAATCCATTAAAATGAATAAATGGCACTTGTGAAACTGGCAGCTTCCATGCAAACATGGCACAGGGCATGTTACACATAACAGTCTCACCTCTCACTTTACTTACATGTGGGACACACTCATGTCAGGAGGGAGATGGGTGAGGCCATTCCCTGAAAGGTGAAGCACCCGTAGGTGGGACAGAACTCCAAGTCGTGTGACGTCATCAGGAGTCAGATTGTTATAGCACAGATCCAGCACCTGCAATAAACCATAAAGCAAAATATATAACTGTGCCTGCAGCTTCATTTTCTCTATTTGCTGCTGTCCAACCATCTACTGGCCATAAAGCAGGGCAGGACTGCTGCTTACAATGGGGATCAGATAGGATCTGTGCAGCCACTGGGACAGAATGTTCTGTTATACAGATAGCTAGAATCTCAGCTGCCATAAAGCAGGACAGGACTGCTGCTTACAATGGGGATCAGATAGGATCTGTGCAGCCACTGGGACAGAATGTTCTGTTATACAGATAGCTAGAATCTCAGCTGCCATAAAGCAGGACAGGACTGCTGCTTACAATGAGGATCAGATAGGATCTGTGCAGCCACTGGGACAGAATGCTCTATTATATGGGACTTGCAGTATCAGCTGCTGCTACAGGGGCATCTCATGGGCATTATGTGGGCACACCAGTCAGGAGAAGCATTAATACATGTGTCTGTGTGAGCTGGAAAAAGCTTAGCTCTGGGCATAAGGGTTCTGTAAATGGGCACAGTTTTATGCCCCTTATTGCTCCAGTCCTTGAACCCGTACAACACAAGCCTTAAAATATTTATATATCACAATATAGCCCCAGGTGGAGCTATTGCTTTATCTAAAGAATGGAAATGAGTCGTATCCCTTATACCACAAACTCCTCCAAAGTGGAAAGACTAAAAGATTTCAGACTCACTTCCAGTTTTGGGAGGTCGCCGGGCTCCAGACACACGTTGCGGATATTGTTCATGGAAAGATCCAGTTCCCTGAGTGCAGAAAAGCTGCGGAAAGTTCCTAAAGGTAAAAAGACATCGTTACCCACATGGAAGCCAAATATGTCTCTAAGGGGAGCAAGAAACCCCTCCCAAGTCCCCCTATAGTCCTGTGCTTTCCCCTATCCCTGTCTATAGTATAATTAATAACCAGTGTGAGGCTTTTATAGGCTGAGGTTTCTTCTGTTTGATCTAACAAGACTAACCTTCTCCGAAACTGATATTTGTTACTTATAAGATAATCAGACCCCTGACCAGACCCTGGGGGTGAGAGAAAGCCAAAATATGGACAAGATATGGATCTAGGGGGACAACAGATGTATAGTGGTACCCCCCAGGGCAGCTATCAGGGGGGGACGGGGGGGAAAGTTGTAGGGGGCCCCGAGGGTAAGAGGGGCCCGGCCACGCCACACTTACTTGATTAGCTGGGCCCCCATCTTTGTGAGAGCTGCTGACTTCGGGAAGGCATGGACGTTTAAGGGGCCCTGGCCACCAATTTTCTTATAATGTGTGTGTGTGGGGGGGGGCTGGCCACCAATTTTGGCCACCAAATATTTTTTTCTCATGTGGGGTCCTAGCCACCAATATTTTTTAATGGGGGGGCCTCGACACAAATGTTTTTTTATGGGGGGCTCTGACCACCAATATCTTTTTATTAACATGTGGGAACCCTAGCCACCAATATTTTTTTTGTTTTTTTACTGTGTGGTGGGGGGCGGACCTGTGGGGTGGGGAGGGCAGACCTGTAGTGGGGCTTGCAGTGGGCGCAGCCCAGGGGGCCCAGGAAATTTTGTCGTATGGGGCCCTGCGATTTCTGATGGTGGTCCTGGTACCCCCTACAGCCATGGAGCTAGCATTCGTCATAGGTATAGGGTGTCATGTGACCCCACCCTGGTTCATTTACTGCCAAATAGCTACAGCAATAACACTCTGATCCCAGGAGACCCTATGAGACATATTTGTCGGGGGGCAGCCATTGTACATACATATTATACTGCTGCATTTGTTCAACTAGGGGGTCTTGTGTCTCTTTAAGAAAGAGACTGTCAGAAGAAGTTACATTAGTGAGCAATGTATTCTGCTCGAGACGAGATGGGTCACTCATTTATTTGTTCTTTGTCTGGGTGCCCATTATTATCCCCTGGCTGGGTGCCCTGTGTAACGAAATAACAGCCAAGAACTTCTGTTATGTGAAAGCCCAGTGTGCTGTTCAGAACCAGAGTCATTGTTCCATTGTAAATTGTAATGAAATGTAACGACGCCTGTGGGAATAAAGCTCTGGTACCTGCGGGCAGTTTGTTCAGTCACCTTGAGATCTGAGGTCGCACTGTGCTGCTGACTGTATCCCCCCTCCCCTTCCCTGATGAATTACTCATAAAGTGCCAGGAGACAGGAGGTCGTTCTTACCGAGAGTCAGCGAATTCTCTGCCGCATTTATGTACACCACGCAATTAAACTGCACCAATTCCTCCTCCTGCGCCTGTGGGGGATAGACATACAGTACAGAGAATTGGAGGTGCAGCTCAATCTGCCAAAATTCTCGTATAATAAACAGCCAAGTCTCTTATTCTTAAAGGAATCGCATATCCTTATTTATGTCTGTCTACTGAGGGGGGCGCTGTTCCACTGCTGTAATGTCATATTATTTTAACTTGCACAGTAAATACATTCTGATACATGTCTTTCCCATCAAAAAACTCACAGCATCCTTCTCACAGTGGGCACAGTCTGAAGGTCAGTTGGGGGAGATTTGGGGTGAGTGCTTATTTGTACCCTGGGTACCCCTGGAACTATAGCAGGGTGACACCCCAATGTTTCTATATATCTGTAACCTTGCTATGAGCTAAAGGGGCCCAGCGTGAAGGCCAGTTAGGGGGAGATTTGGGGTGAGTGCTTATTTGTACCCTGGGTACCCCTGGAACTATAGCAGGGTGACACCCCAATGTTTCTATATATCTGTAACCTTGTTATGAGCTAAGGGGGCCCAGTCTGAAGGTCAGTTAGGGGGAGATTTGGGGTGAGTGATTATTTGTACCCTGGGTACCCCTGGAACTATAGCAGGGTGACACCCCAATGTTTCTATATATCTGTAACCTTGTTATGAGCTAAGGGGGCCCAGTCTGAAGGCCAGTTAGGGGGAGATTTGGGGTGAGTGCATAGTGGTGTGACCCTAACATAATTCAGTATGTAATGGGGTACTCAGGGCATACCTCCCAACATTTAGGAAACAGAAAGAGGGACAAAAATATTTGACATGCCGATTTTTGTGGCCACACCCCCTAATTACCATGTTCATTTTACATAATTTGGCAGGTCATGATTGTGTGAACACATTTCTGTGTTTTTTATGTTATTACAGTTTTGCAAATGAAGGTGAATTGCCCTTTAAACTGTCTAACTTCTTATCTTATCAAACTTTCACAAAAGTATATCAAGTATCTATTCTGGGCTCTCTGCCAAGATGCAATTAAGTTAGAAACTTTGTATCTGTTTCTGGCTGTTCAGTGCAGCAGATCAAAGAGAAACCCGGGACTTATCAGTATAAATCTGTGACAG
The DNA here is from genome assembly GCF_017654675.1 of Xenopus laevis. Classification (NCBI taxonomy): domain Eukaryota; kingdom Metazoa; phylum Chordata; class Amphibia; order Anura; family Pipidae; genus Xenopus; species Xenopus laevis. The sequence goes on from NC_054373.1 coordinate 183,324,686, forward strand.
CGGGTTGAGCTGTCAATAGCGGGACTGTCCCGCTCAAAACTGGACAGTTGGGAGGTATGCTCAGGGGAGTAATACAGTAGCAGAATTACTTACAGAAGTCAGGTTCCTGTCACTCACATCTACAGAACACAGATCCGCTGGGGTCTTCACATAATGAGTCTTCAGCTGAAATCAAAACCAACCTTATAGCAGTTACTCATGGTAAATAACAAGCACAGTATATGAGATTTGGATATTACTGGGCCCCTTACCAGGAATGAGGTGTTCAGGACATTCTGCTGATGATTCAGGCTTGACGACCCACTTGATGTTGGTTCTGTAAGTACGGTGTCCTGGTTGCTCCGAAATGTACTTGATGCTGCCGACTTCACTAACTTTATTCTCCCGTTGCTCCAAACTCTCTGAGTCTTTACCCAGCGGCCTCCTGTGGTTGAACAGCAGCTCTTATTAGGCTTGACCCCCTAAACCTGATTCTGTCACCCCTTAATCCATGTATGTCATGCAAGGAGCAGAGCCCACCATATAATATAGAGCATGTCATGGGGTACCCCAGTTCTGCCGCCTGTACCCTGACAGGCATAAGCAGCATTGAATACAGAGACAGGCGGAGAGTTTCAGGCTCCAGCTCCCCTTTCCCCAAAATAAATTTAATATAAATTATCTGAATTATAAACGGCAGATTTGAGAAAAGTTACCTCTGTGATTAGACTGAAGGAGGCTTCTAGCAGGGAAACTGTTGCTTGTGAATAAATCTCCAGTGTCCATTCTGTAGAGCCAGGAGGCAGCCATGTCTGATAGAGGGGAGAGCAACGAGCCAATGAGGGACCATCACATGGGCCTGCTCTGTGCAACGAGCCTCACGATTGGATGGAAGGAAGAGTCTGTGGTCTGGGAAATTCAACCCTGTATTCGTTAAAGAATTTATATTAATGCACAGACGTATGTATCACTTCTTGTGTACCCTATGTATCCCTGTGCAGCTTATGCTTTGTTCTTTTAACAGGCTATGAGCAAACTTAGGGGCTGTTCCTGCTGAATTGTGCTTAGTACAGGGGAATACCTATACTGCCATAGTTTTATGGGATCTCTCTGTACAGACTATGAGCAAACTTAGGGGACTGTTCCTGCTGAATTGTGCTTAGTACAGAGGAATACCTATGCTGCCATAGTTTTATGGGATCTCTCTGTACAGACTATGAGCAAACTTAGGGACTGTTCCTGCTGAATTGTGCTTAGTACAGGGAATACCTATGCTGCCATAGTTTTATGGGATCTCTCTGTACAGACTATGAGCAAACTTAGGGACTGTTCCTGCTGAATTGTGCTTAGTACAGGGAATACCTATGCTGCCATAGTTTTATGGGATCTCTCTGTACAGACTATGAGCAAACTTAGGGACTGTTCCTGCTGAATTGTGCTTAGTACAAGGAATACCTATGCTGCCATAGTTTTATGGGATCTCTCTGTACAGACTATGAGCAAACTTAGGGACTGTTCCTGCTGAATTGTGCTTAGTACAGGGAATACCTATGCTGCCATAGTTTTATGGGATCTCTCTGTACAGACTATGAGCAAACTTAGGGACTGTTCCTGCTGAATTGTGCTTAGTACAGGGAATACCTATGCTGCCATAGTTTTATGGGATCTCTCTGTACAGACTATGAGCAAACTTAGGGACTGTTCCTGCTGAATTGTGCTTAGTACAGAGGAATACCTATGCTGCCATAGTTTTATGGGATCTCTCTGTACAGACTATGAGCAAACTTAGGGGACTGTTCCTGCTGAATTGTGCTTAGTACAGGGAATACCTATGCTGCCATAGTTGTAAGGGGTCAAAGTGTTCACGGTATCCTTTCTATGGCAGGTGGAGGTTGCACCCCAATACCAAAATGTTGGGGTTGTATGTGGGATTCAGACAGGGGCATTGTGGGTAGGATTATGCAGATGAGCATTGCTGTGACATCAGTATAAAGGAGCCAATGGCAGGTGTAGAGCAGAGAGTGCAGGAGAGGGACACAGTGTATAAGTTTTAGACATTAGTGATTGTCCTTAGGGAACAGACAGCCCAGTCACAAGATGCGAATAATCTGAGAGATGACTGTAAACTCTTAGGGTTCTTCCCAGCATCCTCTCTGTCCACACTGCACATAAGGGACCTCACATAGTACAGCGATGCTATCGTTTAGGTTACAAGTACTAATGAGATGTGTAACAATTACCGGTGAGGACTCATTGCCCGACTGTCTCTCTCTCTCAGCTCCCGTTTCTCGCTGCCTGTCCGTCCCGGGAGTCCTTGTCTCCTAGCAACCGGCGGACGCTATCATTTTACATTCCAGCACATGGACAGGCGGTGTAGACTACAATTCCCGGCATGCCAAGGGTCCATTTTCACAGCAGCCTAAACTGGATTCCTCGCGCAAGCGCCCATGGGAATTGTCGTTTATACCATCTGACGTGAAACGGAGAATGGAAGGCGGGACCGATGATTTGCTTTGACCAATCAGTGGATGAAGGACTCCACGTCACAGCCTGGGGCCGACCAACCGGTGGGCGCCAGGTCAAGGGATCCGCGGGATGAGAGAAAATGGCGACGAGAGGTGGAAAGAACGGGCTGCTGGAGAAAGTAAGCGGGGTCAGTGCTGGACTCGTGCTTGGGGGTCAGTGGGTTGTATAGAGGCAGCTGTTACTCCTCAGCATGCGCCGAATACACGGGTTTCTCTAATATCATTGGCCCAGGGGAATGTGACGCCGACTTGTTGTCTCTGAGGGACGTCAGTTCTTATTGGGATTAGAAATCACTGGTCCCGTCCCCTTGTTATTGTCTGAAACGGTATAGTCCCCCCAGTACTGACCCTCGTGTGACTCTGTAGCTGGGGGCTCCCTCTGTGACATCGAGACACTTGTGTCTTACAGGGGATTCTGGGAATTGTAGTTGGACCCTGGCAGGCTGGAATGTACCATTGCTTGGGGGCTGGAAATGTTTCCATGTGGTTTTGTGTAACGGTGTCCCTAGAGTGTTTTAGCACAGGGGATTGTGGGAGTTGTAGTGTCCCATTCTGTAAGTGGCTTCCAGTCTCTGCTGTCCCATATGTTCCACTCCTACCAACTCCCTGCATCTCTACTGTCCCATATGTTCCACTCCTACCAACTCCCTGCATCTCTACTGTCCCATATGTTCCACTCCTACCAACTCCCTGCATCTCTACTGTCCCATATGTTCCACTCCTACCAACTCCCTGCATCTCTACTGTCCCATATGTTCCACTCCTACCAACTCCCTGCATCTCTACTGTCCCATATGTTCCACTTCTACCAACTCCCTGCATCTCTACTGTCCCATATGTTCCACTCCTACCAACTCCCTGCATCTCTACTGTCCCATATGTTCCACTCCTACCAACTCCCTGCATCTCTACTGTCCCATATGTTCCACTCCTACCAACTCCCTGCATCTCTGCTGTACCATATGTTCCACTCCTACCAACTCCCTGCATCTCTACTGTCCCATATGTTCCACTTCTACCAACTCCCTGCATCTCTACTGTCCCATATGTTCCACTTCTACCAACTCCCTGCATCTCTACTGTCCCATATGTTCCACTCCTACCAACTCCCTGCATCTCTACTGTCCCATATGTTCCACTCCTACCAACTCCCTGCATCTCTACTGTCCCATATGTTCCACTCCTACCAACTCCCTGCATCTCTACTGTCCCATATGTTCCACTCCTACCAACTCCCTGCATCTCTACTGTCCCATATGTTCCACTCCTACCAACTCCCTGCATCTCTACTGTCCCATATGTTCCACTCCTACCAACTCCCTGCATCTCTACTGTCCCAGAGGCTCCCGCAAACTGCTATCTTATACAGTGGCTAATTCTAAGCTGTTTTTTGCAATTGGTCTTCATTATTTATCTCATATAGCTTTTTAATTACGTGCCTTCTTCTTCCGACGCTTCCCCCTGCTTTCAAATGGGGGGGTCACTGACCCCGTCTAAAAAACAAATGCTCTGTAAGGCTACAAATGTATTGTTATTGCTACTTTTTATTACTCCTCTTTCTATTCAGGCATCTCCTATTCATATTCCTGTCTCTTATTCAAATCAGCGTACGGTTGCTAGGGGAATTTGGACCCTAGAAACCAGATGGCTGAAATTGCAAACTGGAGATCTGCTGAATAAAAAGCTAAATAACTCAAAAACCACAAATAATAAAAAATGAACACCAATTGCAGATTGTCTTATTCATACTAACGGTTAATTTAAAATTGAACCACCCCTTTAAATGAACAACATTTGTCTCATGGGCTGTTATGTCTCAAACTTGCCATCCACCATCTGGGCACCTTCCTCTCTATTTGAGTATTATCAATGGAGGGACATTTGGGGCAATTTGAAGCATTTTCCCCCCACCTACAGAGACTTGGGATCAGTGTTGGACTGGCCCATTGGGAGACCAGGAAAACTCCCGGTGGGCCCAGGTGTAAGTGGACCCTTTTGCTTCTAAACATTTGGCCTATTTCATGCTCATTCCCTATTTCTTCATGGGAATAAATTCATAATAATGGAAGAATATATTTAGTAGATATAAAAAACTAGGAGAATAAGGAGGTTAAGTGAGAAAAGAATGAATAATAGTTTGGAAAGTGAGTTCATGGTCTATGGTTTTCTGGTGGGCCCCAGTCCGACACTGCTAGGGATGAACCGACTCCACTATTTTGGATTCCGCCAAACCCTTCACGAAAGATTCAGCCGAATACCGAATCTGAATCCTAATTTGCATATGCAAATTAGGGGTGAGAAGGGGAAAACATTTTTTACTTCCTTGTTTTGTGAAAAAAAGTCACGTGATTTCCCTTCCTAATTTGCATATGCAAATTAGGATTTGGTTTGACCAGGCAGAAGGATTCAGTGCATCCCTAAAGCTGGCCATAGATGTTGAGATTTTTAAAAGATCCGATCCTCATCGTGAGACCACGATCTTCTCGGAACGATCGTACGAATTGACCATCAACTAAAAAGACCAATTTGCCAGGAAAACAAAGGGGAGCTGCCTGCTTGGCCCTGCAAACATAGAGAGATTGTACTGGGACCCACAAAGATTTTTAAACCTGGCCGATCAATTTCCTGACAGATGTCGGCCGAAAAATCGTAAGATGTACGATCGTTCGAATACCACTGACCGCACGATAATTTCGAAGGATTGGTCGGACTTTTCTAAAATCGGTCGTTCGGCAAGAAGAATCGTCGCGTCTATGGGGAGCTTAACAGAGGCACAAAGCTCCCTAAGTTGCCCTGTTGTGTCTTTCCCCATAGGACTTGGCAAGATGATTATTTTCTCCCTGTACTAATTACCTGCACAGCTGTTATGGTTATGGGCAGGATTTTTTGGGTGCCGGCTGTTCACCACCGAATCAATCCCTCGCTAGGGAAGAGCAGAAATGAGGTGCCTGTGGAGCAATCTCATTGTGTTGCCTGTTCCCCTTCAACCCCATTAAAAGAGAGAGAAACCCCTGATAAATAATAATAATAATAATGAATGAGGTTGAACAAAGACACCTCCATGCAGAACATATTATTATTATTATTATTATCATGTATTTATATAGCGCCAACATATAACGTAGCACTGTGTATTTATTCCCAGTGTTGTGTCCATTTGTAGCACCCCCTTTTCCCCCTCTTTACGCTAAGTGATTTCACAGCAAAGTCTCATGTGTGAGTCTGTCAGTCACTTGTTTAATTGTGGCCCCGAGCCAGGTATCGGCAGCGAGACGGAAACCTTCCCTGGCACATTAAATGTAATCAGAATAAATTGCGTTGTTTGAAGAAAGCGACGGCAGAAAATTTAGTGGCGCTTTCATTACCTGGGCAGACGCATCTGAATGCTTCTAATCCTCCCCGAAGCTCCGTGTTCCCCGGGAAAGGCCTATTACTGCCAATGCAAATGGCCATAATGTGGGTTATTTATGGGCTGGGGCATAAAGTGCTGATTATTTAGAGCCGGGATTGTCTGCTGATTCGCTTTCCCAGTCAGGTATCTGCTCACTCATTCTGCTTCATAGTTTCACTGCTCGGGGGAAGCAATGGAGGCTTCACCAATCTCCCCCACACTTTTCATTTGTGCTTCATGTGTCGGTGTGCAAATTTGAACATTTCATAAGTAAAGGATAATTATCAGGTTTTTTTTCTTCTATTATTTGTCTATTTTATTTCCACGTCTGAAACGTCCGTTTTTAGTTATTAATAGAAAATCAGATTCTTTGAAGGACCAGTCACACCAAAAAGCAAAAATTATTAAATTGTCTAAACATAATATATGTTTATATATACAGCAGATATATACAGTGCCAATTCAATGTATAATACCCCAGAACACACAGCAGATAAATACAGCGCCAATTCCATGTATAATACCCCAGAACACACAGCAGATAAATACAGTGCCAATTCCATGTATAATACCCCAGAACACACAGCAGATAAATACAGAGCCAATTCCATGTATAATACCCCAGAACACACAGCAGATAAATACAGAGCCAATTCCATGTATAATACCCCAGAACACACAGCAGATAAATACAGTGCCAATTCCATGTATAATACCCCAGAACCCACAGCAGATAAATACAGTGCCAATTCCATGTAGAATACCCCAGAACACACAGCAGATAAATACAGGGCCAATTCCATGTATTATCCTATATACTAACCGAAGGCCTATCTATGTCCCGAGTGGAGGGGAGGCAGATGCGCACGCAACTTCGGTTAGGATCTATGAGATGCGCGCGCAACTTCAGCCGAAAGACATAGATGCGGCCTTCGATTAGCAGATGTGCTGGAAGGTTAGGATCAGAACAGGTTAGGATCGGGGAGGCAGATGCGCTGGAAGGTTAGGATCTAGGGAGGCAGATGCGCTCACCGTCTCCTTCTGCCTCCCGCCGCCTCTTCTTTCCTGCTCACTCAGGCGGCGACCGCTGGAAGGTTAGGATCTAGGGAGGCAGATGCGCTCACCGTCACACTAGGGGAACCGGTTGCGTACCTGCACGAAAGTCTGTATAAGCGTCGGCCATCTTGCTACTCCTCTGCGACTTTGTCATCCGCCCACTGCCAAATCCGCCCACTAAAGTCTGTATAAGCGTCGGCCATCTTGCTACTCCTCTGCGAGTTTGTCATCCGCCCACTAAAGTCTGTATAAGCATCGGCCATCTTGCTACTCCTTTGCAAGTTTGTCTAATGGCGGCGCTAGCGTCACTCTAGGAGGGGAACCGGTTGCGTACCTGCACGAAAGTCTGTATAAGCGTCGGCCATCTTGCTACTCCTCTGCGACTTTGTCATCCGCCCACTGCCAAATCCGCCCACTAAAGTCTGTATAAGCGTCGGCCATCTTGCTACTCCTCTGCGAGTTTGTCATCCGCCCACTAAAGTCTGTATAAGCGTCGGCCATCTTGCTACTCCTTTGCAAGTTTGTCTAATGGCGGCGCTAGCGTCACTCTAGGAGGGGAACCGGTTGCGTACCTGCGTGGGTGGCCATTTTTAGCAAAACGGGCTATATTATCTCCAAAAAATATTGATGTTGACATGATAAACAACCAAGTGATTGCATTACTTCCTGGACAAAGCTGTGTCTTTCTGAGTACTGACTGTATTGATTCTGAAGACGAAAGTGAGAAACTTAACTTCCCATTAGAATATTTAAACACTATCAACAATGCTGGATTACCACAACACAATCTTATACTCAAAGTAGGAACAATAGTCATGCTGTTAAGAAACCTTAAGGGTAGGGGCACACGGCGCGATTTCGCCGCGATTCTGCGCTAAGCGAGTTGTCGCTGCGTTTTTTAAGCCGAAATAGCTTTGCTAACTTTGGCGCTGGCGTCAATGCAAATCGCGGCAAAATCGCTGCGCTAATTCACACGCGGCGATTCGTTTTCTATTGTCGTCCGAAGTTGCCTCGCTGAGCGTTTCCGGGCGACAGTAGAAAAAGAATCGCCGCGTGTGAATTAGCGCAGCGATTTCGCCGCGATTTGCATTGACGCCAGCGCCAAAGTTAGCAAAGCTATTTCGGCTTAAAAAACGCAGCGACAACTCGCCCAGCGCAGAATCGCGGCGAAATCACGCCGTGTGCCCCTACCCTAACACTAAGCAAGGTTTATGTAACGGTACACGGTTGGTTGTGAAGAGCATGAGACAAAATGTTATCAAGGCAGAAGTGCTTACAGGATCCCATAGCGGTGATACTGTTTTGATTCCCAGAATTGACCTTACCAGTTCTGACCAGGAATTACCTTTTAAACTTAAACGACGACAATTCCCCATTAAGGCTGCATTTGCCATGACAATCAACAAATCACAAGGACAAACATTGGATAAAGTCGGCATTTACCTATCTGAGCCTGTGTTTGGTCATGGTCAACTTTATGTTGCATTTTCAAGAGTGCAGCGTTCATCTGATGTTAAAGTCAAGATTTTAAGTACAGCTCACCAGGGAGAACTCATTCAAGGACAGGAGAACATTTTCACAAAAAATGTTGTTTATAAAGAAATTTTTCAGTAACACTTTACTACCAATAAACTCAAAATTTAAGAATTCTAATAGCAGATAGGTAATAACAAGCAATAGGCACAGATTCACTCTACATCCCCACAAATTAGCGTCGCCAGTTGCTGCCTGGGGATGCCGAGTGAATCAGCACCCATCGCATTTTGCTGCCTCACTGTTGTTACCATTCTTTCATTAACGATTCTTTAGAGAATCGGGGGTTTACTGGTACCCCAGAACACACAGCAGATAAATACAGTGCCAATTCCATGTATAATACCCCAGAACACACAGCAGATAAATACAGTGCCAATTCCATGTATAATACCCCAGAACACACAGCAGATAAATACAGAGCCAATTCCATGTATAATACCCCAGAACACACAGCAGATAAATACAGAGCCAATTCCATGTATAATACCCCAGAACTCACAGCAGATAAATACAGAGCCAATTCCATGTATAATACCCCAGAACACACAGCAGATAAATACAGTGCCAATTCCATGTATTATACCCCAGAACACACAGCAGATAAATACAGAGCCAATTCCATGTATAATACCCCAGAACACACAGCAGATAAATACAGAGCCAATTCCATGTATAATACCCCAGAACACACAGCAGATAAATACAGGGCCAATTCCATGTATAATACCCCAGAACACACAGCAGATAAATACAGTGCCAATTCCATGTATAATACCCCAGAACACACAGCAGATAAATACAGAGCCAATTCCATGTATAATACCCCAGAACACACCGCAGATAAATACAGGGCCAATTCCATGTATAATACCCCAGAACACACAGCAGATAAATACAGGGCCAATTCCATGTATAATACCCCAGAACACACCGCAGATAAATACAGGGCCAATTCCATGTATAATACCCCAGAACACACAGCAGATAAATACAGTGCCAATTCCATGTATAATACCCCAGAACATACAGCAGATAAATACAGAGCCAATTCCATGTATAATACCCCAGAACACACAGCAGATAAATACAGTGCCAATTCCACGAATAATACCCCAGAACACACGGCAGATAAATACAGTGCCAATTCCACGAATAATACCCCAGAACACACGGCAGATAAATACAGGGCCAATTCCATGTATAATACCCCAGAACATACAGCAGATAAATACAGTGCCAATTCCATGTATAATACCCCAGAACACACAGCAGATAAATACAGGGCCAATTCCATGTATAATACCCCAGAACACACAGCAGATAAATACAGTGCCAATTCCACGAATAATACCCCAGAACACACGGCAGATAAATACAGTGCCAATTCCACGAATAATACCCCAGAACACACAGCAGATAAATACAGGGCCAATTCCATGTATAATACCCCAGAACATACAGCAGATAAATACAGGGCCAATTCCATGTATAATACCCCAGAACACAGAGCAGATAAATACAGGGCCAATTCCATGTATAATACCCCAGAACATACAGCAGATAAATACAGTGCCAATTCCATGTATAATACCCCAGAACACACAGCAGATAAATACAGTGCCAATTCCATGTATAATACCCAGAACACACAGCAGATAAATACAGTGCCAATTCCATGTATAATACCCCAGAACACACAGCAGATAAATACAGTGCCAATTCCATGTATAATACCCCAGAACACACAGCAGATAAATACAGGGCCAATTCCATGTATAATACCCCAGAACACACAGCAGATAAATACAGGGCCAATTCCATGTATAATACCCCAGAACATACAGCAGATAAATACAGTGCCAATTCCATGTATAATACCCCAGAACACAGAGCAGATAAATACAGGGCCAATTCCATGTATAATACCCCAGAACATACAGCAGATAAATACAGTGCCAATTCCATGTATAATACCCCAGAACACACAGCAGATAAATACAGTGCCAATTCCATGTATCATATTCTTCAGTTATACTACACAAGTGGTATATAAATTTTGAGGTTGTTGGGTAGACAATCTCTGGTCTAATTGTTACGATGGATAATGGGACTTTTCACATTCCGTATGTGTTTGAGCCAGGGCTGGACCAATTTGTAACTCTACATTGGCCAGTAGGTTGCTGGCTTGTTCAAGAGGGGGTGGGCAGCCAGTGTCCCTTTAATGCTTCTGGCACATGGTGTAGTCTCTGGGCTTTCGGGCCGGTGGAGAAGTGCCCACACTTTCAGCCTGAGCATTTCAGCACCATGGACAGGGCACAGGGAATGTATACTGGTGTTTAACTGGAGCCCAGTATAGTGGCAGAACAGTGGCACTGAAGACACTTTCATTTTGCACTTGGTCCCATCTCCTCTGCAGGGTAATAGTGAGAGAAGGAGAAGGCACTTAAAGCTAATTTACTCCTTAGTAAAACACTCTCCTCCATATCTATAAATCTGAGACACAGGCAGGAATTAGAAACAGGGAGGTTTTTTTTTTTTTTTTAAACTATAGAATTCTAAGATAACTCTGCCCGAGCAACAAACCAGAGACTTGATTGGCTGATGTTCTTGTTGCTTATCCACCTGGGAAAGTCTGAGATTGTTTATTTGTGGGTTAAAATCATCTTTGCTTCTCGGGATTTTAAGAGTTAATGGTTGTATATTTGCAATGGGGATAATAGTTTCTCCTTTTTTTTGTCCCTGCAGTGGAAGATCGATGATAAACCCGTAAAAATTGACAAATGGGACGGATCCGCTGTGAAAAACTCTTTGGATGATGCAGCCAAAAAGGTATGATGTCATCGGCGAGCTTTCTGATGAAACTCTTTCTCCCGCGAGCTCCCAGTATCCTCCTGGGTGTCACATAATTACACTGCCCATGCACACAGCTTCTCCACTGAGCATTTCTGTGCCTGGCAGATATAGAGAGACCGTTCTAAGTTGCTGCCCTCCTGCTCTGTCTTCTCCAGTCCCATCCACGTCTCTCTCTTCCCCTCCTGTATCTCTGAAGTCTGACTTCCATGTACTGCCAGTTCTCACTATCCAACTCAGATTTGAGTGTATATGGGTTATATTTATGAATCCAGCACAACACAGAATCCTTACACTAATCCCAGTACTCAATCCACTAATGGAAGTCTCTTCCTTCTTTTATCCCAGGTTTTATTGGAGAAATACAAGTATGTGGAAAACTTTTGTCTTATTGATGGCCGACTCATTATCTGCACCATCTCCTGCGTCTTTGCTGTTGTCGCCTTAGTGTGGGATTATTTGCACCCGTTCCCCGAATCCAAACCTGTCCTGGCCTTCTGCGTCATATCATATCCTTGCACCCCAATGTTTCTGTAACCTTTTTATGAGCTAAGGGGGCCCAGTCTGAAGGTCAGTTAGGGGGAGATTTGGGGTGAGTGTTTATTTGTACCCTGGGTACCCCTGGAACTATAGCAGGGTGACACCCCAATGTTTCTATATATCTGTAACCTTGTTATGGGCTAAGGGGGCCCAGTCTGAAGGTCAGTTAGGGGGAGATTTGGGGTGAGTGCTTATTTGTACCCTGGGTACCCCTGGAACTATAGCAGGGTGACTGTTACCCCAATGTTTCTATATACCTGTAACCTTGTTATGAGCTAAGGGGGTCCAGTCTGAAGGTCAGTTAGGGGGAGATTTGGGGTGAGTGTTTATTTGTACCCTGGGTACCCCTGGAACTATAGCAGGGTGACACCCCAATGTTTCTATATATCTGTAACCTTGTTATGAGCTAAGGGGGCACAGTCTGAAGGTCAGTTAGGGGGAGATTTGGGGTGAGTGCTTATTTGTACCCTGGGTACCCCTGGAACTATAGCAGGGTGACACCCCAATGTTTCTATATATCTGTAACCTTGTTATGAGCTAAGGGGGCCCAGTCTGAAGGTCAGTTAGGGGGAGATTTGGGGTGAGTGATTATTTGTACCCTGGGTACCCCTGGAACTATAGCAGGGTGACTGTTAACCCAATGTTTCTATTTATCTGTAATCAGTTATATATTAACTTGTTATGGGGAACTTATTGTATCCTGTTGTGGGCAGCCATATAGAGACGTATATATAACTAGATAGATAGATAGATAGACAGATATTGCTCTCTGGGTGCCCAGACTTTACAAATCATTTCCTTAACCCCCTTGCACTTATTTCTTGATGATGGGAATCCTGACCGTTTATACCTCATATAAAGAGAAGAGTATATTCCTGGTGGCTCACAGAAAGGATCCTGCGGGAATGGACCCTGACGATATCTGGCATCTCTCCTCCAACCTCAAACGGTAACATCTGGCTTAAGAACAGAAAATGTGGAAATTGATGGGTGGGGAATGTGCATGTGCCCTTCTGCAGCTACACATGCGAGTGCCAATCACAAGACTACTTATCAGTGTTTAATGGCCTCCATGTTCCCGTTCCCGTCCTCGTATGCCTAGCTGGTGTGAACTGCATGAACAGGGATAGATTTCATTTGAGCAGATTTTCTCAAGCTTCAAGGAGAAAGAGAACCTTTAGCTATAGGCCCACTTTCCACCTGCACCATTGAGACCCCCCCAACAGTCCTGATGTACATACCTAAAATTAAATTGCAGAGCTGCTGTGTTTGGCCTTTTGACATCAGATCTTACTACCTTTGTCACCCGCAGGTTTGATGACAAGTACACCCTGAAGGTTACTTACATTAATGGGAAAACCAAGGCCTATCGAGATGCGGAATTCACCAAATCCATTGCCAGATTCTTCGATGAGAACGGCACGTTAGTGATGGACTTGTTTGAGCCAGAAGTCTCCAAGCTCCATGACAGTTTGGCCATGGAGAAGAAGACCAAATAAGCTTTGGACCCAGGGCCTTTCTTATGCTTAGAGGGAACCCCCAGAGGTGATACAGTAAAGGAATGTGCGTTCTTTCCCTGCCTCGGGGGGTGGAGCTTGTAGCGCTTTGCTCTTCTAATGTCCTCAATGGGAGGAGCCACGGGCAGCGAAAGGGCCAACGCTAAGGTTTTGTCCTGAAATACTCCAGGGGTCCACCTATTAGAAGTAGTTATTCCATCTGTCATTTTGTTACAATGTGCAGGAATTGTGTGCAGAAAAGAGGCCACACACATTCCTATGAACTGCGTGATTGATTGTTTGTGTTTTGGGCCTCGGCTTAGTATAATTAACATTAATTACAACAGACTTTATTGCCTATAAAACACATATCTGATAAACCAGTGTGTGGGACGGCTGAGAATCACATGGTTCTGACAAGGCAGTCGAGCCTCGCGGGTCACATCATTGCACGAAAATCCCAGAATTTGGCCGGGAAAATGATTCAGTGCAAGGCCAGAATAGCTCCTACTGCGACAGACACGTTTCCCTTTTTCAGGTGGGGGGATACACCTTCACCAACCTTTATAGTTTAATTTCTCCGCAATCATGTGTATTTATATGGAGCTCAGGACAAAACCTTCGCTTTGCAGAAATCTGTCCATTCTTTATTTTTTATATTTATTTGGTGGAATAAAAGCTTGTGTTGTTTCTGTTCACTGTCTGAGAGACAAAACCGATGTAAAAGCTCAGCGTTCTCTTTAGGCCAATAAAAAAGGAATTTTTATATCTGTTACTGTTTTGGTTTTGTCCCCCTTTTTGTCGCATTCCGACCTCTGCTGAAGCACGTCTTTCTCATCTGCCGTTTTCTACGTCTGTTTTCCAATAAAAGGAAGGAATAGATGCAAAGAGGCTGTTTCTGCTGAATGATCGAGGGTGTAAAGATCTGGCTGGAATTCACTCTTCTCTTATTTGTTGCCAATGCATTTGGCCATAGGAACATAAAGCAGCTGCAGGTAAATGATTCTCTTGCTGCAGCGGGTTGTAACCTCACTGTAAATGTTTGGAGGCCTTTATTAAAAGTGGTTCTGCATCTGTTTCTAAGTTGAATTTTGAACATCTCTATCTGAAACTGAAGGCAGGAGTCAGTGGGGGGCAACAACAGCCCTTAAAGGAGAACTAAACCCTAAAAATGAATGTGGCTAAAAATGTCCTATTTTATATAGTGAACTTATTGCACGAGGCTAAAGTTTGAGCTTGTCAATAGCAGCAATGATCCAGGACTTCAAACTTGTCACAGGGGGTCACCATCTTGGAAAGTGTCTGTGACACTCACATGCTCAGTGGGCTCTGATTGGCTGTTGAGAAGCTAAGCTTAGGGCTTGTCACTAATTATCCAGCAGAAAATGAGCTTCCCTGGCTGTAATATAAGCTGATGCTACAGGTTTGCTGATTATTCAATTCTGATGCTAATTGCACTGGTTTCTGTGCTGCCATGTAGTAATTATGTGTATTAATTACTAATCAGCCTTATATTGTGACATTTCTATTCTATGTGTACTGTATATTGTGAGTGGCTCCCTAAGCTCAGTAAGTGACAGCAGCACAGAGCATGTGCAGTGAATCAGCAGAAAAGAAGATGGGGAGCTACTGGGGCATCTTTGGAGACAGATCTTTACTGCTAAAGGGCTGTGGTTGCCTTGGGCTGGTACAGAAGCACAAAACACAATGTACAATATTTCTAGCTACTTCTTTGGTTTAATTTCTCTTGTTCTTTAAAGCTGTGCAGGGAAACCAAATGAAGCTTTAAAGCAGATAAGAATCATCACACACAGCTGACCATTGCCCACTAGTGGAAATAGCGTGGAATGTGTTATAACACCCCCAGTGAATTCAACTGCTAAGGTTTTTCCTTTTACAAAATAAAAATGCATTGGGCTGGGGCAAAAACCGTGCAGCACCACCATCTTACCTTTCTGAGGCTGACTGAAAGGGCTGGTTCACCTTTAAATTAACTTTGTATGTTATACAATTGCCAATTCCATAGAAAAGGCCTTATTCAATATTATTATTATTGCAATGAGTAGTAGAGGCCTACAGTTTGTCTGCAGTTTGTTACCTGATATTCCTGTGTCACCCTATTCTCTTCCCCCGGAGACTCTTGCGCATAAAGGTTCCTAGAAGTTGTCAGTGGAGAGTTTTTATCACTAGGGAAGATATTCAGTTATAATACACAAAAGCCATGAATTTGCTGTGAATAGTGTTAGAAACGGTGAGTTCTGATGTCATCAGTTATAAACGGTGAGTTCTGATGTCATTTCTGTCACATGACTCACTAAAATTTGTGTATTATAATAAATAAAGTACCCCCAGTTGTAAAATATGAGGATATTAGAAGTTACCTCGGAGTTCCATGACCTGTATAAAAACACTCGGCCTTCGGCCTCGTACTTTTATATGGTCATGAAACTCCTCGGTAACTTATAATATCCTTATATTTTACAAGAGGGGGTACTTTATTCACTATATAATACAAGTATTATAAGAAGAGAAGATCAGGTTCAGGCCATGGATACAAGTATATCCTTTTGCCTGGTGGTTATCCAAGAAAATACCCAGTTTTGCCAACCTTCTCAGTGTTTGAGTCCTGCAGCGGGTCGGGTTACCTGAAAAAACCTGTGGGTTCGTGCAGGTATAGACGCAGATCGGCGGTTCTGCAGGGTCGTGGGTTTTCTTAATAGAGATTTTTACTCCTTTTTTCTGATCACGCCTACTTCCAATGATGTCATTTCCAGTTTACAATGACAGCACTTCCTGTTTTACTCTTTTCCCCCCCTGATCACGCCCACTTCTGATGATGTCACTTCCGGTGTACAATGACAGCACTTCCTGATTCTTGATGGTCAGCGGGTCCGGGTTGCAGATAAGGTACTTGCGGGTCTGGTACTGGGTCCAAGCGGGTAAGAATGCGGGTCCGGGTTGCTGTTTGGGGGTACGGGTCGGGTACGGGTTCCAAAAAATGGACCCGCGCAGGGACTCTAGTGTTAGAGGCTCAAACACACTGGCCCATCTAACAGAAATGTTTAAAATACAGAACACCGAACCTTTCAGAGCAACTTCTTCACTTGGATAAGAAATTCTGGGAACAGAGAGATCCAAATCCATTAGTCCAGACCTTTAAACCTTCCAGAATGTATTTCTAATTAAAGTACCAATGTCTGAAGGCTACACCGTTTGGGATGTCCATAAACAACCTAGTTGAAATATATTTACAAAAATTGGGACTTTATTTACAAAAATTGGTCCACCAAACATGAACCCATAAGTAATCACAATTTTACGAGTAATCAAAACATATAGATGAATAAAAAGGCAATATTTATTCACAACCATACCATCATGTACTTTTATAATCAATTACAACCATGAGGTAATGCTTGTGGGAGAAGGGATCCCTCTTGTAGAGGTTCTTAAAGTGGACCTGTCACCCAGACATAAAAATCTGTATAATAAAAGTCCTTCTTAAATTAAATATGAAATCCAATTTCTTTTTTTTATTAAAGCATTCATAGCTGTTGTAAACTCATTTAAAAATATCAGCTGTCAATCAAGTATTGCCTACCCCTCCTCTATGCCAGTGGCATAGAGGCGGGGCAGACAATTACTTTCACTTTCCATTCAGCACTTCCTACATGTCACCGCTCTCCCCACATTCCCCCAGTTCTCTTCACCATTTAATTGTGTAGCCAGTGCATGGGGATGGACATCAGGTCCCCCATTCTGGTGCACAAACAAGATTCTGAGATGATACAAGACTTGCCTTAATAACAGTGTTCCACAAAATGGCTGCTGCCTGCTTGTTATAATTATGAATTCCCAGACTGAAGGAAACAAGATTCAAATAATTTATACAGTGTAATTAAAGTTCATTTTGCTTGACTAACATTATAAAATAGGATTTGGATAATTTTGTTTGGGTGACGGGTCCCCTTTAACCCAATGAATTGGCCAATCTGGCTGATGTTCCTTTTTTTTTAAAAACGATTGCAGCCCTTATATTGGGTAATGTTTGCTGTTAAATATATGTTCTGTTCATTGGCAACATTTAGGGGCTCATTCACGAAGTTCGAGTGAAGGAATAGAAGAAAAAAAACGTGGAATTTCGAAGTATTTTTTTGGCGAAGTACTGTCTGTTTAAGAAAAAACTTCGACCCCCTAGTTCGCCACCTAAAAGCTACCAAAGTCCATGTTAGCCTATGGGGAAGGTCCCCATAGGCTTTCCAAGTTTTTTCTGATTGAAGGATAATCCTTCAATCAATGGATTAAAATCCTTCGAATCGTTCATTTCGAAGGATTTAATTGTTCGACCGAACGATTATTCCTTCGATCGAACGAATTGCGCAAAATCCTTCGACTTCGATATTCGAAGTCGAAGGATTTTAGTTTGCCAGTCGAATATCAAGGGTTGATTAACCCTCGATATTCGACCCTTAATACATCTGCCCCTTAGAGCTGAAGACTTTCCTTCTCCTTTAAGACAAGTCTTGTATCATCTCAGAATCTTGTTTGTGCACCAGAATGGGGGACCTGATGTCCATCCCCATGTCCTGGCTACACAATTAAATGGTGAAGAGATTGGGGGGAATGTGGGGAGAGCAGTGACATCTAGGAAGTGCTGAATGGAAAGTGAAAGTAATTGCCTAAGGCATAGAGGAGGGGTAGGCAATATTGATTGACAGCTGAGATTTTTAAATGCGTTTACAACAGCTATGAATGCTTTAATAAAAAAAATTATTTTGGTTTCAAGTTTAATTTGAATAGGACATGTATTATACAGCTTTTTATGTTTGGGTGACAGGTCCACTTTAATAAAGACTTAGCGATTTAAAAGGTTTTTTTTTTCGTTCTATATTAAAGATTTTTTTTTTTTCAATTTGTTACTGATCCTTTAACAGAGGTGGGATATAAAGTCCAAACGCGCTGGTACCTAACTCCAGTAAGATTGGCAAAAATATATCGCTTACCCAATGCTCACTGCTTCAGGGGCTGGACCACACCAGGAACAATGGGGCGTATCTGCTGGACATGCCCACGGGTAACTCGATTTTGGGTGAGAGTTTATCATTTAATCTATTCAGTGTTACAATTAAATCTACACAAGAACCCACATGAAGCTTTAATGGAAGCTCCTCCCAAAGAGGTCCCAAAAACGGTAAACCACATATTTTTGGCTGCCAGGCAGACGATAGCAAAATCTTGGAAATCCCCCACTATAAACGACGTTATTTTTAAAAATAAAATCGGCTGGATATTCACAAGTGAGAAGCTAACAGGCATAGCTATAGACAGGCTACAGTCGGTTAAGATTTATCAGAGGTCGAGGGGAATTTTCGAATTGAAAAAATTCGAATTTCGAGCTATTTTTGTGTACTTCGACTAGGGAATAGTCCAAATTCGATTCGAATTTGCAAAAAATTTGAAAATTCGAATATCGAAAATGATCATGTTCTGTCTCCTTAAAAATTCGACTTCGACCAATCGCCATCTAAAACCTGGCGAATTTTGGTTTTAGCCTATGGGGGACCACCTAGAACCTATTTGGAGTCAATTGGTGGACTTTGAAAAATCAAAGGTTTTTTGGGGAAAAACTTTGAATCGTATTCCACAGAATTCGCTATTCCTTCGGTTTGAACGTTTCGAATTCGGCCGAATACGGACCTATTCGACCCAAAAATAATTTTGCCTTAATTTCGGTTGGTCTTTTTGAATTCGGATTTTGACAGAGATTGATAAATCGTCTGTCTGAGAATCTGATTTGAATAAAAGTTTGAGCTGTCCTGCACTAATACAGCATATGCGACGGATTTAAGATGACACTTGGGAATAAACCCCCAGATTGGATATGAAACTTCATTGTAATTTTTATATTCATAAAAATTCTCGGAAATAAAAATATATTTTTTTTAAAAAAAAAAGAGAATAATCAGCAACATTAAGTCACTGAGTCTCAGTTTTTGTATTTAGTATTTTGTTAAACCAAATAGAAGGTTGACGGTTTTTTATTTCTACTTCACTATGTTTCTACTTCAGCTTTCTGCCTGACAGATTGAAGGGGAAGTGGTCCCTCCTATAAGTTGCACTTCATTTATACGACACGTTAGCAAGTGCCACGATGGGGCCCTGTACTTACTACCTGACCCACAGTCCATAGAAACCCCAAAAATGTGCCCCTTAGTGATGATTCAGGAATGATCCTATTTCTAATGAGTTCCGCACAGTTACAAATAGGAAAACAATTCTGTAAATGTTTTGTGGGTAAATGGAATAAACTATTCTATTAACAGAAGCAAAAAGAATCACCTGATTATGAACTGGGACTTATAGTCACATTGTTACACCTATTATTTTGGCGAGTCCCTAAGCACAAAAACTAATTGACATTTTCTAACTCTATAGATTTTCAAATTGACTTTTAATTCCAGAAATATTTTTAAGCTGTTCATGTATGGGATCCGTTATCCAGAAACCTGTTATCCAGAAAGCTCCAAATTACAGAAAAACTGTCTCCCATTTTATCCAAATAATCCAAATTTGTAGAAATAATTTTATTTTTCTGTGTAATAATAAAACAGTAACTTGTACTTGATCCCAACTAAGATATAATTAATCCTTATTGGAGGCAAAACCAGCCTATTGGGTTTATTTATGGGCCGATTTATCAAAGGTCGAAGTGAAAATTCAAATTGAAAAAAAAATCTAATTTTGCGCTAATTTTAGTGTACTTTGACTATGGAATAGTCCAAATTCGATTCGAATTTGAAAGAGTCAAAAATTCGAATTTCAAAATTTATCATGTACTGTCTCATAGGCTGTTCTAGCCTATGAGGGACCTCCTAGGACCTATTTGGAGTCAATTGGAGGAATCGTTTTTTTTTTTTTGTAAAAACTTTGAATCGTACGATTCAATTCGTATGAGTCGAATTTGATCTAAAATGGACCTATTCGGCCAAAAAAAACCTTTGATTCAATTTCGGTTGGTCTTTTTGAATTTGAATTTGAAAGTTTTTCAAATTCGATCCTTGATAAATCTGCCCCTAAACGTTTACATGATTTTCTGGTAGATTTAAGGTATGAAGATCCAAATTACAGAAAATTACTATTTTTTAAAACCATTAGTCGGGGGTGCAATGAGGCTGTGACCACAAAATACATATAGACAAATACAAGATTCCTCTGCACTCAACCCATTATCAATATATTTAAGACAGAGACATTTTGTGCTACTGCTACTGAAAAATGCCTTACCCTTTAAACAAAACAGGGATTGTTTGTCCATATATTACAATATATTTAAGCTGAACAACTACGTCAAAGTCATCCCATATCTGGCCAGTCCTACGCTCAATTTTCCAGCCAGCTTAAATATATTGTAATATATGGACAAACAATCCCTGTGTTGTTTAAAGGGTAAGGCATTTTTCAGTAGCAGTAGCACAAAATAAATGATTCTGTATATATTTACAAATAAAGTTATACATACATGTAACCTCCCTGTCTCCCCTGGTGCATGATGGGATAAATGTGCATCCCCTTCTCCCCATGTGACACTCCTTCCCTCTCTCTCCCTCAGTCTCCCCATGTGACATTCCTTTCTTCTCTCCCTCGGTCTCCCCATGTGACACTCCTTCTTTCTCTCCCTCAGTCTCTCCATGTGACATTCCTTTCTTCTCTCCCTCGGTCTCCCCATGGGGCAGGAGCTGTGTATATTCCCTCTCCACCTGTACTACTCTCCTCTCCTGTGGCCTTTTCTCCTTTCTCCCCTCTGTCCATATCCCAATGCTCAGCCATTGTTTCCCCACCCAAGTGTGCCGCTCACTCTCCCACCTCCCCATGTGAAAATTCTCTCTCCCCACTTTCCAATTTGCCACGCATCATCTTCATTTTTACCTTGTGCCACAACTCCTCATACTCAGAGGCTTCCCCAAACCATCCAACAACCAACCTGCCACCTCCCCTCCCCCTCACTGTCCCGCCATGCTGATATGCAAAAGGGAACTAAAGTGAAAATGAAAATTTAATATAAGCTTCCTCATACTGAAATAAGAAACTTTCTAAATACAATCAATTAAACATTCTGCATTGTTTCTGAAATAATCAAGTTTATCTTCACTATTCCTCTCTCAGCATCTGTTTCTCTTCATTCTCTCTTCATGCAGCAGTTGGGTGTCAGATATTCACTGACAGTTAGATCCAATATATCTTATAGGGGGCTCCTTTTGCCTAGAAGATGTATTAGAGGTCACTCTATTAAACTCACCAGACATCATGTCTCTCTACATGCAGGATTTGTGCAAAAGGCAGTTATTTTGTTAGATTTTGTTTGTACTGGAATCAGTTATTTGAGTGAGCTCTAATACATCTGCTAGGAAAGGAGCCTCCCTATAAGATATATTGGATCTAACTGTCAATGATTATCTGACATCCAACTGCTGTGAGACAGGAGCCTGTGAGAAATGATTCATGTCATGTCGGCTAACATTTGCCATCCATCCAGAAGTTTCATGTCAGATATTCATTGACAGTTAGATCCAATATATCTTATAGGGGGGCTCCTTTCCTAGCAGATGTATTAGAGCTCACTCAATTAACTGATTCCAGCACAAACAAAATGTAACAAAATAACTGCCTTTTGCACAAATCCTGCATGTAGAGAGACATGATGTCTGGTGAGTTTAATAGAGTGACCTCTAATACATCTTCTAGGCAAAAGGAGCCCCCCTATAAGATATATTGGATCTAACTGTCAATGATTATCTGACATCCAACTGCTGTGAGACAGGAGCCTGTGAGAAATGATTCATGTCATGTCGGCTAACATTTGCCATCCATCCAGAAGTTTCATGTCAGATATTCATTGACAGTTAGATCCAATATATCTTATAGGGGGGCTCCTTTCCTAGCAGATGTATTAGAGCTCACTCAATTAACTGATTCCAGCACAAACAAAATGTAACAAAATAACTGCCTTTTGCACAAATTCTGCATGTAGAGAGACATGATGTCTGGTGAGTTTAATAGAGTGAGCTCTAATACATCTTCTAGGCAAAAGGAGCCCCCCTATAAGATATATTGGATCATTCATCTGAAACCCAACTCCTGAATGAAGAATGAATGAGGAGAAACAGATGCGAGAGGGATAGTGAAGATAAACTTGATTATTTCAGAAACGGTACAGAATTTTTAATTGATTTTATTTTAAAAAGTGTCTTATTTCAGTTTGCTGAAGCTTATATTACATTTTCATTTTTGTGACAGTTCCCCTTTAAATAAAAAAAGCCTCATAACTTTCTAGGATCACTATATAACAATTTCGAACAAAACTGTAAAAAAGCAACAAAAAAAAAAGCAACCAAAATATATTTATATTATTCTTATATTTGGACAAATCATAAATAATAACAGAACGAAGAAGAAATATTCTTCTAAAATGAAAGCAGAGTATTAAGAGAAAGTTGGTGTGTGAAAGTGTCCAATCACATTGTTGTTTTGTGCCTGCGCTGGTGTGTAGCAAGGTTTGTCATCCGAGTGAAAGTTTTGCCACAATCGGAGCATGTGTAAGGCTTTTCTCCCGTGTGAGTCCGGTGGTGAGCGAGGAGACTGGCGCACTGAGTGAAGCACTTGCCGCATTCAGAGCAGACAAATGGTTTCTCCCCCGTGTGAATTCTCTGGTGTATAATCAGGTTGGAGTTCTGGCTGAAAGATTTGCCGCACTCAGAGCAGACAAAGGGTTTGTGGCCGGTGTGACACCTCTCGTGGGCTAACAGATTCGACTTTTGGCTGAAGCTTTTGCCGCATTCGGAACACGTAAAGGCTCCCATGTGGAACAGCTGATGTTTAACCAGAGTCGATTTGTGGGCAAAACATTTTCCGCACTGGGAGCAGGCGAAGGGTTTGTGCCCGGCGTGACTTCTCTCGTGCACCAGAAGATTGGACTTCCACTTGAAACTTTTTCCGCACTGGGAACAGGTAAAGGGGCCTTTGTGGAAACTCTGATGTTTATTTAAAGTTGATTTGTCGGTGAAACCTTTTGCACATTTAGAAAACAAATACAGTTTCTCCCGGTCTCCCTCTCTGGTCTCCTCCAGCCTCTGTGTGTAATCCACTCCTGTCTGGTCTCCGGGAATCTCAAAGAGAGGGAATTCTTCATGGAAGGAAGCGTAATTGATACAAAGCCTCACTGGTTTACTTGTCCTTTCTGTAGCTGAATTCTCACCAAGTACATTTAAACTTTGATCATTTGTGAAGGGAAGTTGGGAAGCAGAACGGAGCTCTCTCTGTGCCATTTCCCAACTGGCAGCTCCACCTGAAGAACAAAAGAACTGAGAATGAAGCAACCAACAAACATTCTTTATTTGTCTGCCCCATAACCATTACACATTATTAACAAACTGGATAAACAAAAGTGAAACATATCAACAGAGGCTAAAATTCATTCATGTTGAAATGTCGATCGAAAGGGGTCGTTCACCTTCCAACACTTTTTCCAGTTCAGTTGGTTTCAGACAGTTCACCAGAAATAAAGACCTTTTTCCAGTTACTTTCTATTTTCTATTAGTGACTTTTATTCTAATATTGAAGTGTCAAGTGTCATTTTTCACCTTCTAAGGGTCAGGGCACACGGGCAGATTCGGGGAAATTAGTCGCCCGGGCAACAAATCTCCTCTTCTTCGGGGCGACAATCTCCCCAAACTGCCTTCCCCTACCTTCCCGCCGGCTATAATGATAAATCGCCAATGAGATGGCACTCACGGTGCTTCGTTTTCCGAAGTCGCCCGAAGTTGTCTCACGACGAAACTTCGGCTGACTTTGGAAAGCGAAGAAGCAGGAAGGCAGTTCGGGGAGATTAGTCGCAGTTCAGCGATTTGCCGCCGGGGCAACTAATCTCCCCGAATGTGCCCTTACCCTTAAGCAGCTCTTGGAGGGAGGGGGGTCACCGACCCTCTGAACTGTTCTACATTAATACATTTAGTTGATACATTTCTTGGCTTTGTCCCTACTGAGCAGAATCCCTGATTTTCATTAAAGGCAGCCAATAGAATTGATACAATAGTTGCTGATACTCCAGAGATGATGCTGAGAAATGGATCAACTGAGGGGCAGATTTATCAAGGTTTGAATCAAAAATTCAAAATTTTGAGGTTTTTTTTATGGTCAAAACTGTCAAATTTGAGGGAGTTATTCAAATTCGATTTTTGAGATTTATCATACACTGGTGCTTTAAGAACTCAAATTTGAATATTCCCCACCAAAAACCTGCCGAATTGCTGTTTAAGTCAATGGGAGACGTCCAGGGATCAATTTGGGGTTGTTTGCAGCCTTCCTGACATTAGTTTCGAATACCTACGCACCTGGGTTTACAGAATTCAATTTTTAGAATAAATTGCGATCGGTCAAATTTCGAGTTCATGGGAGTTTTAAGCAACTCACATGAATTCTAAATTCGACCCTTGATCAATGTGCTTCTAAATATTGCAAAACTGTAACAGTTTAGAATCATCACCTGAATTACTGAGCTGCCAGACAAACACCAGAGACAGAAACTTTAAACTTAGATTTTGGGAAAACGGTGAAAAATAAAAGATGTAAAGTAATTGAAAAAAGTCTTTATTTGTGGAGAACAATCTGAAAACAACTGATCTGAAAAAGAGTTTGGAAGGTGAACATCCTCTTTAAAGGGATACTATCATGGAAAAACATGTTTTTTCCAAAACACATATCAGTTAATAGTGCTACTCCAGCAGAATTCTGCACTGAAATCCATTTCTCAAAAGAGCAAACAGATTTTTTTATGTTCAATTTGGAAATCTGACATGGGGCTAGATATATTGTCAGTTTCCCAGCTGCCCCCAGTCATCGGACTTGTGCCTGCACTTTAGGATGGAATTATTTTCTGGCAGGCTGTTATTTCTCCTACTCAATGTAACTGAATGTGTTTCAGTGGGACTTGGCATTTGCTATTTAGTGCTGTTCTTGGTTCTTCCAGGCAGCTCTTATCTTGTGTTAGGGAGCTGTTATCTGGTTACCTTACCATTGTTCTGTTGTTAGGCTGCTGGGGGGGGGGGAGGGGGTGATATCACTCCAACTTGCAGTACAGCAGTAAAGAGTGATTGAAGTTTATCAGAGCACAAGTCACATGACTGGGGGCAGCTGGGAAATTGACAATATGTCTAGCCCCATGTCAGATTTCAAAATTGAATATAAAAAAATCTGTTTGCTCTTTTGAAAAATGGATTTCAGTGCAGAATTCTGCTGGAGCAGCACTAACTGATGTGTTTTGAAAAAAAAACTTGTTTTTCCCATGACAGTATCCCTTTAAGATTCTCATTTATCCAACTCATGATATACAGTATCTAGTGGAAATATGTCAAGGCAGCTGAACATTTAGGGGCAAATGTATTGAGGGTCAAATAGTAAATTCTAACTCAAATTTTAGAATTTTTTTTTTGCTGTCAAAATTCACACGTTAGAATTTGAATCCCGCTATTCGAATGTGTGATTTATCACACCTCGACCATAGAACAAGTCCTAATTCGAATATTTACCACCTAAAACCTGCCGAGTTCATGTACAAGTCAATGGCAGAGGTTCGTTTTTTTGGAGATGTTAATTGCCTTTTTTTCGGAGAGAAAACTCTAATCGAATTGTTGGATCGTTCCTATTCGATCGAATATTAGAAGTTCAAATTTTTTCTTAAATAACCTTCCATTCGAGTTGCGAGTATACAAGTATGGGACCCGTTATCCAGAATGCTTGGGACCTGGGGTTTTCTGGATAACAGATCTTTCTGTAATTTGGATCTTCTTACTTAAAATCTACTAGAAAATCATGTAAACAT
Organism: Xenopus laevis; assembly: GCF_017654675.1. NCBI lineage: Eukaryota > Metazoa > Chordata > Amphibia > Anura > Pipidae > Xenopus > Xenopus laevis. The sequence goes on from NC_054373.1 coordinate 183,350,933, forward strand.
TAAATAAACCCAATAGACTGGTTTTACATCCAATACAGGTAAATTATATCTTAGTTGGGATCAAGTAAAATGTACTGTTTAATTATTAGAGAGAAAAAGAAAATCAGTTTTCAAAATTTGGACTATTTGGATAAAATGGAGTCTATGGGAGACAGCTATTCTGTAATTTGGAGCTTTCTGGATAATAGGTTTCTGGATAACGGATCCCATACCTGTATTTGAATTTGTTAGAGTAAAAGAAAAAATTCACATGAATTCTAAATTCGACCTTTGATAAATCTGCCCATTAGAGTTTTTCTTGAAAACGTTTCACCACGGGCTTTTTTAAGTTCAACTGAAATTGTAGGGATTTCCCCGGCATTTGAATCCTTAAAGGTAGTAAATAATATATTGAAATAATTCCAATTTGCCCTAGGCCAATGCTTCATACCAATTCCCATTTTATATAGTCATTTGTGAAGTCTAATGGAAAAAGTTCTCAAATGTAACATGATTTACACTCTGGATCCTCTTGTGTTTTGCATCTCTTGATTTAGTTTCCCCATAATAGTATGAAAGTGGGTCGGCTCTGTTGTAAGTCATTTAGTGTTTTGTCATCACAGATGTAGGTGTAACTGTCATCTCAAGTGCAGGAAATTGTTATTTGAGCCAAACTGATCTATTATTCCCTTTCAATATCAGTCTATAGAGAAAATATCTATAAAACTAAAAAACAAATGCTCTGTAAGGCTACACATGTATTGTTATTGCTACTTTTTATTCCTCATCTTTCTATTCAGGCTTCTCCTATTCAAATCAGTGCATGGTTGCTAGGGCAATTTGGACCCTAGCAACCAGGTTTCTGAATTTGCAACCTGGAGAGCTGCTGAATAAAAACTAAATAAGTCAAAAACCATAAATAATAAAAATGAAGACCAATTGCACATTGTCTCATAATATCCCTCTCTACATCATACTAACAGTTAACTCAAAGGTGAACAACCCCTTTAAACTACTGTAGCTCAGGTGAGGTTGCACAGGTGTAGGAGGTACATTACCCTTTGTGATCTGTGCAGGACTTTGCTCATCGTTGTACTGCTGTGGGAAGGTCACATCCTCTTGTTTAATCTGTAAAAACAACAGTGAGTAGCGCTTGAGTCACCTTATTCCCAGTTATGTTTCAGTCATCAGATACAGACCCCTCCTGAGCCAATTAATATTATCCATTACTACTGCAATGATCTCCCTGTAATAACACACACAATATGTTTTAAATCCTGCAGTTTGGTACCTGATATTCCTGTGTCATCCTATTCTCTTCTCCTGGAGACTCTTGTGCATAATGATCCCTCAGACTTGTGATTGGAGAGTTTCTGTTACTTGATTCCCCTAAGGAAAATATTCTCTTTTAGTAAATTCATATAGAACATATATATATATATATATATATATATATATATATATATATATATATATATATATATATATATATATATATATATATATATGTTATGAAATATGTAGAAATTAGAAGTCACCTTGGAGTCCTATGATGACCTGTCTAAAAGGACTTGGCCTGTGGCCTCATGCATTTTTATGATCACTGAGCTCCTTAGAGACTCCTAATCATTTACAGTAGGGGGTACATTATCCCTTATAATACATGAGTGATAGTCAGAGTTCTCTGTATAACTCAGCCTGCAGCCTTGTGCCTTTATATGGTCACAGAACAACCCCTCAGTGACTTCTCATATCCTTATCATTTACAGTAGGGGGTACATTATCCCTTATAATACATGAGTGATACTCAGAGTTCCCTGTATAACTCAGCCTGCAGCCTTGTGTCTTTATATGGTCACAGAACAACCCCTCAGTGACTTCTCATATCCTTATCATTTACAGTAGGGGGTACATTATCCCTTATAATACATGAGTGATACTCAGAGTTCCCTGTATAACTCAGCCTGCAGCCTTGTGCCTTTATTTGGTCATAGAACCCCTAGGTGACTTCTAATATCCTTATCATTTACAGTAGGGGGTACATTATCCCTTATAATACATGAGAGATACTCAGAGTTCCCTGTATAACTCAGCCTGCAGCCTTGTGCCTTTATATGGTCACAGAACAACCCCTCAGTGACTTCTAATATCCTTATCATTTACAGTAGGGGGTACATTATTCCTTATAATACATGAGTGATACTCAGAGTTCCCTGTATAACTCAGCCTGCAGCCTTGTGTCTTTATATGGTCACAGAACAACCCCTCAGTGACTTCTAATATCCTTATCATTTACAGTAGGGGGGTACATTATCCCTTATAATACATGAGTGATACTTAGAGTTCCCTGTATAACTCAGCCTGCAGCCTTGTGTCTTTATATGGTCACAGAACAACCCCTCAGTGACTTCTAATATCCTTATCATTTACAGTAGGGGGTACATTATCCCTTATAATACATGAGTGATACTCAGAGTTCCCTGTATAACTCAGCCTGCAGCCTTGTGCCTTTATATGGTCACAGAACAACCCCTCAGTGACTTCTAATATCCTTATCATTTACAGTAGGTGGTACATTATCCCTTATAATACATGAGTGATACTCAGAGTTCCCTGTATAACTCAGCCTGCAGCCTTGTGCCTTTATTTGGTCATAGAACCCCTAGGTGACTTCTAATATCCTTATCATTTACAGTAGGGGGTACATTATCCCTTATAATACATGAGAGATACTCAGAGTTCCCTGTATAACTCAGCCTGCAGCCTTGTGCCTTTATATGGTCACAGAACAACCCCTCAGTGACTTCTAATATCCTTATCATTTACAGTAGGGGGTACATTATTCCTTATAATACATGAGTGATACTCAGAGTTCCCTGTATAACTCAGCCTGCAGCCTTGTGTCTTTATATGGTCACAGAACAACCCCTCAGTGACTTCTAATATCCTTATCGTTTACAGTAGGGGGGTACATTATCCCTTATAATACATGAGTGATACTTAGAGTTCCCTGTATAACTCAGCCTGCAGCCTTGTGTCTTTATATGGTCACAGAACAATCCCTCAGTGACTTCTAATATCCTTATCATTTACAGTAGGGGGTACATTATCCCTTATAATACATGAGTGATACTCAGAGTTCCCTGTATAACTCAGCCTGCAGCCTTGTGCCTTTATATGGTCACAGAACAACCCCTAGGTGACTTCTAATATCCTTATCATTTACAGTAGGGGGTACATTATCCCTTATAATACATGAGAGATACTCAGAGTTCCCTGTATAACTCAGCCTGCAGCCTTGTGTCTTTATATGGTCACAGAACAATCCCTCAGTGACTTCTAATATCCTTATCATTTACAGTAGGGGGTACATTATCCCTTATAATACATGAGTGATACTCAGAGTTCCCTGTATAACTCAGCCTGCAGCCTTGTGCCTTTATTTGGTCATAGAACCCCTAGGTGACTTCTAATATCCTTATCATTTACAGTAGGGGGTACATTATCCCTTATAATACATGAGAGATACTCAGAGTTCCCTGTATAACTCAGCCTGCAGCCTTGTGCCTTTATATGGTCACAGAACAACCCCTCAGTGACTTCTAATATCCTTATCATTTACAGTAGGGGGTACATTATCCCTCATAATAGATGAGTGATACTCAGAGTTCCCTGTATAACTCAGCCTGCAGCCTTGTGCCTTTATATGGTCACAGAACAACCCCTCAGTGACTTCTAATATCCTTATCATTTACAGTAGGGGGTACATTATCCCTTATAATACATGAGTGATACTCAGAGTTCCCTGTATAACTCAGCCTGCAGCCTTGTGCCTTTATATGGTCACAGAACAACCCCTCAGTGACTTCTAATATCCTTATCATTTACAGTAGGGGGTACATTATCCCTTATAATACATGAGAGATACTCAGAGTTCCCTGTATAACTCGGCCTGCATATTTTATGATAAACGGTATATTATTCTGTCTATATGTATCACTGGCCTGCATTAGTTTTTATTATGACGCAGGCAGGAGCAATGGGAAAGTTTACATGACTTCCATCTACTGTACATACAACAGTTAGGGTGATCGTCACCTTTAAACGGACAAAGGTTCTGTCCCATTATGAGTCAATTAGCAGCTAATGTGGCACAAGGCACATTACACAAATAAACAAATAAGGGAGAATGATATTACTGACCTGCAGGGGGAGCCGGGTGCATTTTTCTCTCTGGCGTTTCTGTACATTCTCTCTCACATTCCAAAACTCTCTCATTCCCAGTGATTTCAGGATTTATACTGTCACAGCCTGTTAGAAATTTGTATTTGTTATCTGTTATTTTATATTATTTTGAATCACACGACTTACTGTATTTAAGATGCAACAGATTATAATTAAATGGGCAGTCTCCCCTGGTCCTCCCCTGTAAGCTTCCATGATAGTGTTTTAGTCCTATCTGCTGCTTAGGTCATGTGATTAGTGTACTTTTAGGGTAAGGCCACACGAGGAGATTCAGGGAGATTTTGTCGCCTGGTGACTAATCGCCTCGTCTTTTGAGCGACTATCTCCCTGAACTGCCTCAGCGTTTTTCCCCATAGGCTACAATGAAAAGTCGCCTGCGCTAATGCACACACGGCGATGCGTTTTCAATAGTTGCCTGAAATTGCCTCACTGAGGCAACTTTGGGCAACTATTGAAAATGCATCGCTGCATGTGCATTAGCGCAGGCGACTTTTCATTGTAGCCTATGGGGAAAAACGCTGAGGCAGTTCAGGGAGATAGTCGCTCAAAAGACGAGGCGATTAGTCGCCAGGCGACAAAATCTCCCTGAATCTCCTCGTGTGGACTAGCCCTTAGGGTTGTAATGAAGAGAGACACTTACCCAGGGGGCTGGGGCTCTGCTGACTCTCCATCTGGTACAGCTGATCCTCCGCTGAGAAGCCAAAAGAGACATCTTTACAGCGATTAAGGACCTACAAAGACAACCACACTCTCATCCTTCCGCTCTCTAGACATTCCATTGCCCATATAGAAATTTCCGGCCTCTCTCACCTCTCCGGTCAGCAGGTGGACAATTGTGTGAGTGAGTGCGAGGATATTCCCATCATGGATCTGGCGAGGGGTTGGGATGGGATTCCTCACTGGACAGATCCCCTCTGATATGCAGGTACCGACCCTCTCTTTGTTTGGCTCCTTCTGCTTCTTCACTACAATATAATCCTGTGAATAGGAAACAAATACAGTGGAGCCAGTAATAACCCAAGTGTGCCCCCCTGCAGTGCAGGATAAATAAATGGCGTAAGGAACCAGTTTAAGCGAGTCTATACACACACATACAGAGTGCTGGGCCGACTCTATCAGAACGGGGGGGGGGGTCAAAGCGACTATTTCTAAGAAACAATTAAACATATTTTATATTTAACCCACCAAAAGCAGTAGCAAAGATAATAGTTAGTAGTTAGTTTACGTTACCGCTACATGTGCTTTTTCCCAGCCTTATACGGGATCCCCTCAGTGTCTGGTGCTAGACGGGGGACTATATGCCTTGTATTAAATACTCTGGGGCCCATTAGTTGTGTGTTACCCCCTCACCTCTCCAGTCAGGAAGAAAATGGTCTCCAGAGTCAGGTTCAAGATTCTCTCAGCCACCTGCTTTGTGTCCATGCTGATCATTGTGCCAAGCGAATTGGGGCCTCACCTTTAGTGCAGCCTCTGGAACATGGAATGGATCTTCTGAGACCTGGGTGGGGAATGGATCAGTTCATTCACTTATACTTGGCAGACGGGTACATGCGAGGCTTTGCTGTTATCGGGGGCCAGGCTGATACCCACTGCTTAGGTCTCTCCCCTTCCAGATGGAAAACCATTGTTGCTTCACTACAACTGCCAAACTCCTGAAAAAGTGCTTGATACTAACTCAGGTGCAACATATCTGCCACCTTCTCTCAAGTTGGGATAAATCGGCTGCCTTTCTGCCCTCCCCAGGTGCATGATGGGTTCAATTTGCCTCCCTTCCTGGTTCCTTTATACAAGGCTGTGGGTGACTAATAGGCTACACTGTGTTGGAAGTCTAAGAACTGAGCAATCAATAAAAGATTCTGGGGGGGGGGGTTTGCTATGTCCATTGTCCAACTCATCTTCCTCTGCATCATAACCCACGTATTCCCGGGAAAGTCCGTCTATCCCTCGCTGACACTCTATAACTGTCGCTGGTGGGTCCCTTCCGTGTGTCGCTGGAAAAGCAGAACATTTTCAGGTGCACTTCCCCTGTTTCCACAGGAATGGAAGATTCCACGCAATTCCACGACAATGATATTCAATTTAAAGAGACACTGGCAGGTTGGCAAATCCAGGATTTGGCCTTTTTCAGCAGAATCCTTCTGCCCGGACAAACCAAATCATAATCAAAATCCTAATTTGCATATGCAAATCAAGGGTCGCGGATAGGGTTGCCACCCGGCCGGTATTTTACCTAGCCGGTAAAATACCTGCCAAGGCCAGGGCCAGTATTACAAATTTACCGGCAATGTAGCTGCCGGTAAATTTGTAATACGATTAAAAGGAGCCGTCGGCCTGCCCACAATCTGCTGGAATATCCCCTGGAATTTACCTTTCCTGTTCCTTTCACATGGCAGTGGGTAAATAATGGGTTAATCCCCCTGCCGTGCGCATGTGACAGGATATTAAAAATATAAAAGGCTTACTTCCGCCCCCGGCCGCCATCTTATTTCTTCCTGTCGTGCTCCCCCCGAAGTGCCAGTGGGTCCCTCTCGCCCACTGAAGTTCTGTGGGTCAAGGCGGCGCCTGTGTGTGCCCCAGAATAAGCTACAAGCTTGGGCCATTTGTGCCGATCGGCGCGGTCAGTCGCAGAGCCGAATTCGGCACCGTGCGCAATAAGACGCCGCGCCAGTACTTCCAAAATGGCGCTGCGTTTTTGCGCAGGCGCGAACTCGCGTGAACCCGGAAGTAATACGGGTCGGCGCGAAAACGCGCAATGGAAGTGGGACGCCAGTGTTTAAAAGGAGCGTCCATTTTATGCCTCCCTGTGCTGCTGCAGGTAATGCTAATGCTAATGCCTTAATGCTGTCAGAGGGTACTGATGTAAGTATTTATTTCCCCTGACTTCAGGTTGGAACCCTTAAGTATGTATGCTAATATACGACCGTATTTTCTAGACTGGTGAACAAAACTGCACTAATAGAGCAAGGATGAGCTCCAGAAGGTCTCTTTCGGGTTCCAGGGGGTGAGTTTTTTTTCTTCAAATGAGAGGGGGAAAAAAACATGTCTGCTCAGTTCCAGAAGGTGGCCTACAGATGTCAGTAAATTATAATTTTATAATATTGTAATTTATTTCTTTGCAGAAGATCCCCGAGCAGGGAGGAAAGCAGAAGAAAATCGGCCAGGCGAGAATGCATCTCATGCTCAGACATAGCACTACCAGAGAAAAGGCTATGTGGAAAATGCTTAAAAGAGGCTGCTGGAACTGATCCAAAAATGCCAGACATGATGGAGTGGATGAAAACGACACTTGACAAATCGTTAAGTTCTATGGTGTGTCAAGTAACGGACAAAGTCTTGAAGAATTTGGAGAACAGAGACAGGCCATCAAATAGTCAGGAGCTGAGTGGCCCAAGTAGTCACGCTCACTCAAGTAGACAGAGCGAATCAACTCAGGATTTGAGAAATCCTTCATTGGACGACAAATCATCAGAAGGGGAACTATCAGAAGATTCAGAAAGGGAGGAAGATTATGCATTTAAACTTAATTTAATTGAACCCCTTATAAAAGCAGTAAGGAAAACACTGAATTTAGAAGAACAAAGTGAAATCAAGCAAGATAGGATGTTTAAATCGGTAACAAGAAAAATCACCTTTTTCCAGTTCACAATGTAATTCAAGATACCATAAATAATATATGGAGTGTCCCAGACAACAAGCAAGTTGTGTCCAAGAAATAAAAAAAATGTTCCCATATTCATTAGAATCAGCAAAACCATGGGAGAACCCACCCAAAGTAGATGCGACAATTACTAGGGTGGCCAGGAGGACTACCTTACCAGTGGACGAGGGGGTGTCCTTAAAGGATACCATGGAGAGAAGACAAGATGGAGCCCTCAAGAGAGTCTATGTGGCAGGAGGGGCATCTTGCAAAGCTGCCATTGCTACTACCACAGTGGCAAGAGCCAATAATTTCTGGCTTGAAGATCTGGAAGAGGCCATAAAATCAGGTACCACAAGGGAGAAACTAGTTGAAGCTTTACGAGATATTAAGCTGGCAAACAATTTTCTAGCCGAAGCCTCAATGGAATCGGTTAAGCTTGCAGCAAGATCCATGAGTGTATCAGTGGTGGCAAGAAGAAGCCTATGGTTAAAGCATTGGAACGCGGATTCTCAGTCAAAGCACAATCTTTGTAATTTACCTTTCAAGGGAAATCTTCTATTTGGTGCTGAGTTGGATAACATCAATTTCAAAGGCATCTGCGGGGAAATCATCTTTCTTACCGCAAGATAGAAGAGAGAGGAAAAATCCACCCAGATCAAGTTCCAATGCTTTCAGAGAAGCAAGGCAGTATAAACCAGGAAATAAACAATATTTCAGACAATGGAAGGATAGAAATCAGTCCTTTCCAGCAAAAAGAGGAAACTTCAAATCAGAAAAGAAGGCATGAAGGTGCGAGGGACATTTCGCACATTGGAGGAAGACTGAAGTACTTCAGTGCGGAATGGGCCCGAGAAATTTCAGACAAATGGGTGCTGGACATAATAAAAAGAGGATACAGATTACATCTCCAGAGAAAACCAAAAAATCAGTTTGTTTCATCAGACAAGATAAGAAGCAAAAAAGAGACCAGAGTTCTGAGATCAGTAATAAAAGATCTTCTCAGGAACAAGGTAATAACAAAAGTACCTCATCATCAGAGATTCAAGGGAATTTATTCACATTTTTCCTCAGGACCAAACAAAGCGGCCAATCCAGGGTAATTCTAAACTTGAGAAGTCTAAACAAACAATTGACGGTGCCCTCCTTCAAAATGGAAACAATACGCTCCATAGCACAACTCCTAGACCAGGGAGATTGGATGGCAAAACTAGATTTAAAAGACGCGTATCTGCACATACCCTTAAGGAAGTGTCATTGGGAATATTTCAGATTCAAAATCTTAAACGAGCACTTCCAATACAAAACTCTTCCGTTTGGCCTGGCTACAGCACCCAGGATCTTCACAAAGATCTTAGCCCCTGTAATTGCAAATTTAAGAACAAAGGGCATACAAGTTTTCGCTTACCTGGACGACATCTTAGTCAAAGCCACAACAAGAAGCACTTTATTAAGCCATATGAGGATTCTCATCTCGTACCTAAACCAACTGGGTTGGGTGGTGAACAAAGAGAAAAGTGTGCTTCAACCTTCCCAGCATTTGGAATTTCTGGGAGTGGAGATAGACTCAGTAAAGTTCGACCTCAGCCTTCCTTCAAGAAGAAGGAAGGATATTCAGCATTCGGCGAAAAAATTCTTAGAAAAACCAGTCCAAACAGCTCAAGTTTGTCAAAGATTGATGAGGAAACTCATTTCCACCAAGGACTGCGTAAAGTGGGCACAATTTCACACAAGAGATTTCCAGAACCATTTTCTTCAAAATTGGGATCACAATTATCGAAGACCTTACCAGCTAATAAAGACGGACCGAAAGACAGTACAGTCCTTGAGATGGTGGGAAAAAGCGGGACAACTTGCAACAACCAGTCTCTCTGTTTCAACACTGTTGGACAACATTGACGACAGATGCGAGCAAATGGGGCTGGGGAGCCCATACAACGGAGTCTACGACTCAGGGGAGTTGGGAAATCTCAGAGATTTCAAAATCATCAAACTGGAAAGAACTCAAAGCGGTGTACTTAGGCCTTCTAGCCCTGCAACACCATCTCCTTTACAAACCAATCCTGATAAGATCAGACAACTCTACGGTGGTACAATACCTGAACAAACAAGGAGGAACCAGATCATCAAGTTTATTAACCTTGACCACTCTTATTTTCACTTGGGCAGAGAAGAATCTGATGGATTTGAGGGCAGAACACATTCCAGGTGTTCAAAACATACTAGCCGACAAACTGAGCAGATCGTCAACACACCCAGGAGAATGGGAATTGCATCAAGCAATATTCAAGACGATAGAGGCCAAATGGGGTCCCTTCTCTGTGGACCTAATGGCATCGAGAAAGAATGCGAAGTTAGCGAATTATGTGTCTTGGAACAAAGACACCTATGCGATCAAAACAGATGCTTTTTCATTCCAGTGGAAATTCAGGAGAGCTTATGTGTTTCCTCCCATACCGTTGATACCACGCATTCTGCAGAAAATACAGAAAGACCATGTGGAAGTGGTGTTGATAGCTCCATGGTGGCCGAGAAGGCCATGGTTCTCGAAGATTTTGCTCCTAGCCAGGGACAATCCATTAAGACTCCCTTGCCAATTAGACCTGCTGTTGCAGGGGAACATGATTCATCCTCACCCTATGAAATGGGCATTAACGACCTGGCTGTTGAAAGGCTGAACTTGTCAGCATCAGGTTTATCAGAAGGTTCGATTAATACTCTACTAGCAGCTAGGAAACCAAGTACTATACAAAGATACTTTGTGGTCTGGAAAAAATTCACAGAATGGTCCAAAGAAAATGGAATAAATGCTAATAACATATCTGAAATTAATCTGGTCGAATTTCTTCAAAGAGGAGTGGAGTTAAAACTCAGCATTTCCACTTTAAGGAGCCATGTTACGGCAATTTCCCATTTTTCTAAGACTTCATGGGCACAGAAACCTTTGATCAAAAGGTTCTTTCTAGGACTCAGAAAAATCAAACCGATAAACAAAATACAGATTCCTCCATGGGACTTAGGACTGGTCCTTGAGGCGCTTACTAATGATCCATTTGAACCAATAAACAAGATTCCATTAAAAAACTTGAACCTCAAGATGTGTTTTTTGTTGGCAATAACAACAGCCAGAAGAGTAGCTGAGATACAAGCATTTTCAATAAAGAAAGGAAAGTTGACCTTCCTTCAAGATAAAGTAATCTTGAAAACTGCAGACAGCTTCATACCGAAGGTAGTCTCCAAATTTCACACTAGCCAAGACATAGTTTTGCCTTCCTTCTTTAAAGGGATACTGTCATGGGAAAAAAATTTTTTTTAAAAATGAATCAGTTAATAGTGCTGCTCCAGCAGAATTCTGCACTGAAATCCATTTCTCAAAAGAGCAAACAGATTTTTGTATATTCAATTTTGAAATCTGACATGGGGCTAGACATTTTGTCAATTTCCCAGCTGCCCCATGTCATGTGACTTGTGCTCTGATAAACATCAATCACTCTTTACTGCTGTAATGCAAGTTGGAGTGATTATCACCCCCTCCCTTTTCCCCCCAGCAGCCAAACAAAAGAACAATGGGAAGGTAACCAGATAACAGCTCCCTAACACAAGATAACAGCTGCCTGGTAGGTCTAAGGACAACACTCAATCGTAAAAACCCATGTCCCACTGAGACTCCTTCAGTTACATTGAGAAGGAGAAACAGCAGCCTGCCAAAAAGCATTACTCTCCTGAAGTGCAGGCACAAGTCACATGACATGGGGCAGCTGGGAAATTGACAAAATGTCTAGCCCCGTGTCAGATTTCAAAATTGAATATAAAAAAATCTGTTTGCTCTTTTGAGAAATGGATTTCAGTGCAGAATTCTGCTGGAGCAGCACTATTAACTGATTCATTTTGAAAAAAAAATTTTTTCCCATGACAGTATCCCTTTAAGAATCCGAAATCCGGTGAGGAAGCAAAATGGCATACTCTGGATGTGGTCAGATGTCTGAGCGTCTACCTCGAAAGAATGAATAACATCAGGCTTTCCGATTCCCTCTTGGTCATCCCAGAAGGAAAGAAAGCAGGAGCTCAACCTACCAAATCTACCATAGCGAATTGGATAAAGACATGCATTAGAATGGCCTACAAGGAGAAATCCAGTACAGTACCCTCTAATATAAGAGCGCATTCTACCAGAGGTTTGGCAACCTCATGGGCTTTTCAATCCAGGGTTTCGTCAGAAGAAATCTGCAAAGCAGCTGTATGGTCTTCTTTCCATACCTTTATTAATCACTACAAGTTTGATGTGTTTTCAAACAAAGATTCAAGTTTTGGAACTGCAGTTCTTCAATCTGTACTACCTAAATAACTCAATTAAAAAATCCCTCCCTCGCAATTGTTGTAAGATGCTTTTGTACATCCCATTATTTACCCACTGCCATGTGAAAGGAACAGGAAAAGTGAAAATCATATCATACTTACCGAGATTTTCCTTTCCTGGACTGGAACATGGCAGTGGGTAAGGCTTCCCACCCTCGATGGGGGAGACTCCAGAAATTTAAGATGGCGGCCGGGGGCGGAAGTAAGCCTTTTATATTTTTAATATCCTGTCACATGCGCACGACAGGGGGATTAACCCATTATTTACCCACTGCCATGTTCCAGTCCAGGAAAGGAAAATCTCGGTAAGTATGATATGATTTTCACTTTTTCTCTTACTTCTTCTAGCGTCCGTGGTGTCTGTGTCATGGCCCCACCCCTTTTGATGGCACGGCCCGCCCCTTTGTGTCCCCGCCCCCCAGCAGCCGGTAAAAGATTTTTAAAAAGGTGGCAACCCTAGTCGCGGAGGGAAATCGCGAGACTTTTTGTCAAAGAACAAGGAAGTAGAAAATGTTTTCCCCTTCCCACACTTAATTTTTATATGCAAATTAGGATTTGGATCTGTTCGTTATTCGGCCGAATCTTTCGTGAAGGATTCGGGGGTTCGGCCGAATCCAAAATCGTGGATTCTGTGCATCCCTGACTTCAAGTGACAATTACTTACAAAAGCAGAACTATCAGCGAAAAAGGATCAACATGACCTATAGGTAACTTTTAATGTACATTCGTATTTTGAAGAGTTGTTTTTTAGTGTCAGTATCACTTTAAATTCTTCAAGGCGGGATCAATAAATCCAGTTGTGATTGGGTCAGAGTGTTTCTTCACAAGCCAATCAGGAGAGCGTTTTAGACAGACTTTATGGTGAGTAAAAGCTCTTGCTTATAGGGCTCCAGGGCCAAGAAGCTCCCCGGATTATTGGCCTGAGGGATATGGTCATTAGTACAATGTCCTGGCAAGTATGTTGCAATCTGTCCCCTGCTGCATGATGGGATTGATCTGGTGCTGCCCAGTGCCTCCCTAAGTGCATTATGGGTTATATCCGCTATCCCTTACTCCCTACAGGGACATGATGGGGGAGAAGTGTTTCCCCTTCCTTCCCAGCCTGCGTCATGCCACATTGATTAGCACAGAAAGCTCTCGGACTGTACAGACGCCAGTGCCCCTCACCTTCCTCCAATGAACTTCAGCTCCTCTCAGACTCTACTGTCACAGCAGCACCAGCAGTTCCGGCTCTTCTGTATCGGTCTCCCAGTCACGTGACGTGGGGAAAGCCGTCACTAGAGGATGCCTGTAGGTACCGCCCCTACGTGCTTCACCGTCACCCTGGTCACGTGGTTGTGACGTCGCCGGCTCCTCAGGCTTTAACTTATTGGTACCATAATAACCATCGCTGTGCGGATCCGAGAGCAGGTAAGGGGTTGCGGCCTTTTCCCATTGTGCCCCAAGGCAGGACAGCAGGTTGGTCCTATCATTCCCCGGGGGTAGGGGGACAGTGGGAACGTAATTCCTTCCTGCACCTGGGGAGGGACAGTAGCAGTACAGCCTGATATGTACCTGTGCGGCTATGAGACATTATTCCTACAAATATCCCATCATGCACCTGGGCAGGTATCAGATATTATTCCTACAAATGTCCCATCATGCACCTGGGCAGGTATCAGATACTATTCCTACAAATGTCCCATCATGCACCTGGGCAGGTATCAGATATTATTCCTACAAATGTCCCATCATGCACCTGGGCAGGTATCAGATACTATTCCTACAAATGTCCCATCATGCACCTGGGCAGGTATCAGATATTATTCCTACAAATGTCCCATCATGCACCTGGGCAGGTATCAGATACTATTCCTACAAATGTCCCATCATGCACCTGGGCAGGTATCAGATATTATTCCTACAAATGTCCCATCATGCACCTGGGCGGGTATCAGATATTATTCCTATAAATGTCCCATCATGCTCCTGGGCGGGTATCAGATATTATTCCTACAAATGTCCCATCATGCACCTGGGCAGGTATCAGATATTATTCCTACAAATATCCCATCATGCACCTGGGCAGGTATCAGATATTATTTCTACAAATATCCCATCATGCACCTGGGCAGGTTTGAGACATTCCTATAAATATCCCATCATGCACCTGGGCAGGTTTGAGACATTCGTATACATATCCCATCATGCACCTGGGCGGGTTTGAGATATTATTCCTACAAATATCCCATCATGCCCCTGGGCACTAGTCTTCCAGCTTCCATAGAGACTTATCAGTCAGCCTGGGAGTGTGCAATGGAGCGGCATTCCTCTTACATTCAAAGCTAATGGCTCTGCCATAAATATCTTCTATAGTTAACCCTTAGTCTCTAATGACTTTACTAATCAATAAGACAGAAATATGATTATTGGCTAAATATTTAATTGTAACCAACCTTGGGATCCTCCCTCCTTCTCTCTCAGTCCTGGATTTGTGGAGAGGCCACCAAGGCCCGGGCCTACGTCAGCAGGATTTAAGGGGGCGGCATGCTGCCCAACCACATCCACATTGGTTCAGAAACACTGGGAATGCTCTGGAGATACAATAATTTTTTAAATTTCCCACGCGCAAATCCCCATTAAAGGACCAGTAACATCAAATAATTAAATAGGTTTAAAGTAATAAAAATATAATGCAGTGTTGCCCTGCACTAGTAAAACTGGTGTATTTGCTTCAGAAACACTACTATTGTTTATATAAATAAGCTGCTGTGTAGCAATGGGAGCAGCCATTGAAAGGAGAAAAGGCTCAGGTTACACAACAAATAACAGATCAGCTCTGTATCATATAATGGTGTTTTTTTTATAAACTATTTAACCTGTGCCATATACATTAGCCTTTTTTTAAATTTCCTCCATTGCTACTCAGCAGCTTGTTTATATAAACTATAGTGGTACTTATCTGTTATCTACTTTGTATCCTGTGCTTGAATGGCTGCCCCCATGGCTACACAGCAGCTTGTTTATATAAACTATAGTAGTACTAATCTGTTATCTACTGTGTGTCCTGTGCTTGAATGGCTGCCCCCATGGCTACACAGCAGCTTGTTTATATAAACTATAGTAGTACTTATCTGTTATCTACTGTGTATCCTGTGCTTGAATGGCTGCCATCCATTGCTACACAGCAGCTTGTTTATATAAACTATAGTAGTACTTATCAGTTATCTACTGTGTATCCTGTGCTTGAATGGCTGCCCCCATGGCTACACAGCAGCTTGTTTATATCAACTATAGTAGTGTTTCTAAAGCAAACACATCAGTTTTACCAGTGCAGGGCAACACTACATGATATTTTCATTACTTTAAAACACTCGTTTTTTTGGTTGTACTGTTCCTTTAAGGGGAGGGGACAGGGACAATGGACAGCAGTGGGCCTAGGGGCTCCCACTATGTAAATCCGTCTCTCTGATATTTGCTCCTCACACATGCCTAATACATAAGTCACACGCTGCTGTAACATTGTGTCTTTCAACTTTCCTATCCTTTCATTTTGTAAAGGGGCCACTTCCCAAGCTGGGGCCACAGTGATGGAAACAAAGCAGGTGGCTGAGAAGATCTTGAATCTCACCCTGGAGACCATTTTCTTCCTGACTGGAGAGGTGAGGGGTACAACAGATGGGTGTCACAGTATTGTATACCAGGCATATAGTGCCCTTGTGTAAGATTAGCTCTTCCCCTGTGCTACAAGCTCAGAGGTGCCCAGAGCAGCACCAGGTTACAGAGAAGTACTCAGACTGGACCAGCCCCCCCTCCCCCCTGCAAAGAAATCTTCAGAGGTTCCTGGTGAAACTTATAACTACAACCTACCTGTACTTCCAGCCTCCTGAGTACCCGACAGTCTCCCATGCTCCCTCTTGCTCTTGTGCTCCCTCCCTCCCTTTGCAATGCAGCCAGCGAGAGGAGATTTTCTTATAGGAAAACTATACCCCCAAAATGAACACTTAAAGGAATTGTTCAGTGTAAAAATAAAAACTGGGCAAATAGATAGGCTGTGCAAAATAAAAAATGTTTCTAATATAGTTAGTTAGCCAAATATGTAATGTATAAAGGCTTGAGTGACTGGATGTCTAACATAACAGAACACTACTTCCTGCTTTTCAACTCTCTTGGTTTCCACTGACTGGTTACCCTGGTGACCATGCAGTAACCAATCGGAGACTTGAAGGGGGGCCACATGGGTCATATCTGTTGCTTTTGAATCTGAGCTGAATGCTGAAGATCAATTACAAACTCACTGAACAGTTATGTCCCATGTGGCCCCCCTTCAAGTCGCTGACTAACTCAGAGTGAGAGAGCTGAAAAGCAGGAAGTAGTGTTCTGGCTATTATGTTACACATCCAGTCACTCCAGCCTTTATACATTACATTTTTGGCTAACTAACTATATTAGATACATTTTTTATTTTGCACAGCCTATCTATTTACCCAGTTTTTATTTTCACACTGAACTGTTCCTTTAAGCAACAGATAGTTTATATCATATTTAGTGGCATATTAAAGAATCTTACCAAACTGGTATATATATTTAAGTAAATATTGTCCTTTTACATCTCTTGCCTTGAGCCACCATTTCGTGATGGTCTGTGTGCTGCCTCAGAGATCACCTGACCAGAAATACTGCAGCTCAAACTGTAACAGGAAGAGATCACCTGACCAGAAATACTGCAGCTCTAACTGTAACAAGAAGAGATCACCTGACCAGAAATACTGTAACAGGAAGAGATCACTTGACCAGAAATACTGCAGCTCTAACTGTAACAAGAAGAGGTCACCTGACCAGAAATACTGTAACAGGAAGAGATCACTTGACCAGAAATACTGCAACTCTAACTGTAACAAGAAGAGGTCACCTGACCAGAAATACTGTAACAGGAAGAGATCACTTGACCAGAAATACTGCAACTCTAACTGTAACAGGAAGAGATCATCTGACCAGAAATATTGCAGCTCTAACTGTAACAGGAAGAAGTGTTGAAGCAAAAGACACAACTCTGTCTGTCAATTGGCTCATGTGACCTAACAAATATGGTTTGTTGGTATGTTTGTGTGCACAGTGAATCGTACGATCCCAGGGGGCGGCCATTTTTTAAAATGGCAATTTTCCATTTATAATTACCCAATGGCACATACTATTAGAAAAGTATATTATTATTATGAAAATGATTTATTTACATGAAGCAGGATTTTACATAGGATCTGTTTTATGAAATATCTTTTTATAGAGACCTACATTGTTTGGGGGGTATAGTTTTCCTTTAAAGCTATAGAGGAAGCGACCCTGCTGTGTCCCTGCCCCCCTGACAGCATCGCCACTGCCAGCACACATGGATGTTTGTGTGGGGCATATCAGGAGCTGACAGTCAGTCTCTATGTGTCAAGGCCACTGGATAAGAAGTTAGGACTGAGATGGGATTAAGACGGGAGCAGATATTTGCAAGACAGTTTAAAGGAGAACTAAACTCTAAAAATCAATACAGTGAAACCTCATTTTAAATACCCTGATTTTAAGTTTTCCCACATTTTACATTTTTTATTTGAAATGCATTTCAGCGGGTGCATTTCCCTGATTTTAAGTAATGTTTTCCCGGATTTTACATCAAAATTCTTTTTTGATGTTCCGAAAAACGGCATTTTCCCTCTATGAGTATTATTATTTGTGAAATAAAGATGTTTAAAATACTAACCAGATGTATATTTTGCACTGAATCCACTATTTTGGATTCGGCCGAATACCGAACCGAATCCTAATTTACAAATGCTAATTAGGGGTGGGAAGGGGAAAACATTTTTTACTTCCTTGTTTAGTTACAAAAAGTCACACAATGTCCCTCCCCGCTCCTAATTTGCATATGCCTAACTAAAGAAGTAGCTAGAAATGTTGTACATGATGTCTTGTGCTTCTGTACCAGCCCAAGGCAACCGCAGCCCTTTAGCAGTAAAGATCTGTGTCTCCAAAGATGCCCCAGTAGCTCCCCATCTTCTTTTCTGCTGATTCACTGCACATGCTCTGTGCTGCTGTCACTTACTGAGTTTAGGGACCCACTCACAATATACAGTACACATAGAATAGAAATATCACAATATAAGGCTGATTAGTAATTAATACAGATAATTACTACATGGCAGCACAGAAACCAGTGCAATTAGCATCAGAATTGAATAATCAGCAAACCTGTAGCATCAGCTTATATTACAGCCAGGGAAGCTCATTTTCTGCTGGATAATTAGTGACGAGCCTTAAGCTTAGCTTCTCAACAGCCAATCAGAGCCCACTGAGCATGTGAGTGTCACAGACACTTTCCAAGATGGTGACCCCCTGTGACAAGTTTGAAGTCCTGGATCATTGCTGCTATTGACAAGCTCAAACTTTAGCCTCGTGCAATAAGTTCACTATATAAAATATGCCATTTTTAGCCACATTCATTTTTAGGGTTTAGTTCTCCTTTAAAGGGGTTGTTCACCTTCCAAACCCTTTTTCAGTTGAGTTGTTCTCCGTAAAAAAAATTTTTTTTCCAATTGCTCTCCATTTTCTATTTTTTACCATTTTACCAAAATTTAAAGTTAAAGGGGAACTCCTGGCAGGAAAGGAGGGACTAAACACTGATGTTACAAATTGTAACAACTTCTCCACAGCTTACAGACAGCATGCCAGAACTACATAACCCACAATGCATTGCACTGAGATGTTCTGTTCCTTATTGAAATCACATGTGCAGGGAATTGTGGGGTTTGGAGGATGCAGGCTGAGGACAGATGGCTGTTGATACAAAGTAACAGTAGTCAGACAGCTCAGCAAAGTAGTCAGACAGATCAGCAGGAGATCAGGTGGCTGGGCTTAGGGAACTGTCAGAAACCATTAAAAATTGTGAAAAGTCTTCATATTTTTTAATTGATGTATATTGCAAAGTTGCTTGAAATGATTTTTACTTTTCAAAAAGCTTAAGTTATGTTTGTGTGGAGTTCCCCTTTAAATGTTCCTGTCTCTGGTGCTTCTGTCTGGAATCTCGGTAATTCAGGTGCAGTTACAATTTTGCAACATTTAATTGATCCATTTCTCAGCAGCATCTCTGGAGTATCAGCAACTATTGTATCAATTCTAACAGCTGCCTGTAATGAAACTCAGGGTTTCTGCTCAGCAGGGACAAAGATAAGAAATGAGTCGATTTAGAACAGTTTACAAGGTAGTCGACCCCAGAGAAGGTGAAAAATTAGATTTACACTTCAACATTAGCAGAACGTAGAAAATAGAAAGTCATTGGAAAAAGTCTTCTGGATTTCTGATGAACTGTCTGAAACCAACTGAACTGAAAAAAGAGTTGGAAGGTGAACATCCCCTTTAATTCTTTTATTAAAAACCCAGGTATTCTGATCAGCAGATAAGAAACGTATCAACTGAATGTATCGATTTAGAACAGTTTACAGGGTCGTCGACCCCACCCCCCTCCTTCCAGAGCTGCATTAGCGTGGTGAAAAATGAGTTGGAAGGTGAACCCCTTTTATTCATTTATTTTTAAAAACAGATTTGTTGTATTTCGTAGATATAATCCTACACCATAAGGCAGGGGTCCCCAACCTTTTGAACCTGTGAGCAACAGTCAAAAGAAACTGGAGTTGGGGAGCAACGCTAGCATGAAAAATATTCTTGGGGTGCCAAATAAGTGCTGTGGTCATTGGCCATTTGGTAGCCCCTATGTGGATTGTCAACCTACATTGAGGCTCTGTTTGCACCTGGTTTTTATACAACCAAAACTTGCCTCCAAGCCTGGAATTCAAAAATAAGCACCTGATTTGAGGCCACTGAGAGCAACATCCAAGGGGTTGGGGAGCAACATGTTACTCAGGAGCTACTGGTTGGGGATCACTGCCATAAGGGGTAAGATGCATTCATCCCACTGCAGGGGGTGCACATGAGCTTTATTGCTGCTTCCACTGATAGAGATTTATTTTGTATATCCACAGGATTATGTTGTAGTGAAGAAGCAGAGAGACCCAGACAAAGACAACAATGGCACCTGCTTGTCAGAGGGGACCTGCCAAATGCAACGGCCATTCCTAAATCCTCCCCCAAACTTCCAGGTCCATGAGAAGAACATCCTAGCGCTCACTCACGCAATTGTCCACCTGCTGACTGGAGAGGTGAGAGAGTAACTTTATTCTCTATATGAGCAATGGAATGTCTAGAGAGCGGAAGGATGAGTGTGTTTCTCTCTGTAGGTCCTTAATCGCTGTAAAGATGTCTCTTTTGGCTTCACCATGGAGCAGCAGGGACACAAGTACCAGATGGAGAATCACTGGAGCAAAATACCCAGTGGTAAGTGGCCCTTCTCTCCCTTCAGCACAACCCAACAACACAGCAAACACTAGGGATGCACCAAATCCAGGATTCAGTTCAGGATTAGGCCAAATCATTCTGCACGGCTGAACCGAATCCAAATTCTAATTTGCATATGCAAATTAGGGGTGCTGAGTGAAATCGCATGACTTTTTGTCACAAAACAAGGAAGTAAAAAATGTTTTCCCCTTCCCACCCCTAATTTACATATGCAAATTAGGATTCATTCGGTATTTGGCTGAATCTTTCGCGAAGGATTCGGGGGTTCGGCCGAATCCAAAATAGTGGATTCGGTGCATCCCTAACAAACACACGCCTGAGTGGCACTGGAACACTTTGTCAGTTCACTGAGTAAGATAGGTGTTGTAATTTGTAATATTATATCCGAGTATCCATATAGTGAAATGTAGATTTCGCAATTTACCATAGCCAGGTAAAAGGATGCAACCAAGGTTCCCAGAGATGAAACGATTAATTCAGATTATCCAGCACAGAGACAGCAGGTCTTTCAAAATGTGCCCACAGGTTATACTTCTTTCTAGGGATGCACCAAATCGAGGATTCGGTTGGGGATTCGGCCTTTTTCAGCAGGATTCGGCCGAATTCTTTTGCCAGGCTGAATTGAATCCAAATCCAAAATTTGCATATGCTAATTAGGGGCAGGGAGGGAAATCTCATTACTTTTTGCAACAAAACAAGGAACTAAAAAATATTTTCCCCTTCCCACCCCTGATTCGGTTCGGTATTCGGCCGAATCTTGTGAAGGATTCGGGGGTTCGACCAAATCCAAAATAGTGGATTTGGTGCATGCCTACTTCCTTCCTTCTCCGTTTCCCTTTTCTTCTTTTCAGCCAAAACCAGCTCCATTGTTATACTGTTACTATTTCATTGACCAAAATGGGGAATGGTTCTGATTGGCTGATAACAAGTTAAAGGGGAAGTAAAGTCAAAAATAGAATAAGGCTAGAAATGCTGTATTTTGTATACTAAACATAAACATGAACTTACTGCACCACAAGCCTAATCAAACAAATGATTTATGCTTTCAAAGTTGGCTACAGGGGGTCACCATCTTGTAACTTTGTTATACATCTTTGCAAGACCAAGACTGTGCACATGCTCAGTGTGGTCTGGGCTGCTTAGGGATCCTCATAAATTTTCAAAACAGCACAAGTCAAATAAATATCTGCCAGAAGCCGATACAGCAAGACTGATTAATAATCAGAATATACAGACTGCACTGGGTCCTGTGTTGTCATGTAATCTAATGTGGATTTTATAGTTTTTGTATTGTTTTATACAAACTTTCTCCAACTCTGCAGAACCAGTGGCTGCAGCAAAATAATCCTCCAAATAGAATCCCAGTTTATCTGTTTAAATCTGGCTCCATGATCTTTGTCCCTGCAGCTGGAAACAGTAAAGGGGATGTAAAGGCAAAAATAAAATCCAATACAAATCTCTTCACTGTCGCCGACTGCTCTACAGGGAAACAAACAAAGCTGCTTGAGTTCTGCATGGCTGGGAAGTAAGGCGGGGGCTCCCCCTGCTGTTCATAAGTATGATTGTTTCCCTGCAGAGAAGTAAGGGACCGTCTGACAATTCCTATCCACAGCAGTAAACGAAGGGAGAATGTCACTGCATACAGTCAGGTTTCTTATAAAAAGGGTACACATTTTTTAATTAAAGAAAGTAAAAATAGGATTTTATTTTGTTGCTTTTACATGCCCTTTAAACAGGTTTTTAGTTAGACCAGCTAATTGCTTTAGATGTTCTTTTTACCTATAACAAGTCTACAAACAGTTCGTCTCCAGATGGTAACTAGAGTTTGGGTCATAACGACTCAGGATGTCTTCTACCTAACTAAATAACTACAATCATTTGAAGTAGGAAGGAAAGGAATGTGTAAATGAATGTTTACAGCTGTCACTGGTAAATATTATCAAAGATAGGCACCATATATTGGGAAACAAATATCATATTCATATCTACATAGGTCTACATATATTACTACAGCAGGGAGTCTTTAACTCAAGCAGTGGGTGGGACTAGAACGCTGTGATGGCAGCTTACAAGGGACAGTATGGCAGCTGCGCATTTTTAAAGGGATGGTACATCTTTGAGACAATCTTTAGTATGTTATAGAATGGCCAACTTTTTCATTGGTGTTCATTTATATATTTTTTAGAGTTTTATAATTGCCTTTTTTTTACTCTTTCTTGGTTTCAAATGGGGGTCGCTGACCTCTTTTAAAAAAACAAATGCTCTGTAAGGCTACAAATGTATCATTATTGCTATTTTATTACTCGTCTCTATTCTGGCTCCTTCCTATTCATGTGCCAGTCTCTTATTCAAATTAATGCATGGTTGCTAGGGGAATTGTGTCCCTAGCTACCTGATTGAATTGAAAAGCTGCTGAATAAAAGGCTAAATACTGTAGCTCAAAATCCATAAATAATAAAAACTGCAAACCAATTACAAATTGTCTCAGAATATCACTCTCTACATCATACTAACAGTTAATTTAAAGGTGAACAACCCATTTTAAGGTGGTTTTTCACCTTTGAGATAAATTTTAATATGATATAGAGAGGGATATTCTGAGACAATTTATAATTGGTTTTCATTTTTTATTATTTGTTTATTTAGCTTTTTATTCAGCATCTCTCTGGTTTGCAATTTCAACCATCTGGTTGCTAGGGTCCAAATTATCCTAGCAACCATGCATTATTTGAATAAAAGACTGGAATATGAATAGGAGAGGCCTGAATCGAAGGATGAGTAATAAAAATTAGCAATAACAATAAATGTGAAGTCTTACAGAGCATTTGTTTTTACGTGGGGTCGAAGATGGCAATTAAAAAACTATACAAACAAATAATAAAGACCAATCGAAAAGTTACTTTACTAGCATTCTATAAGATACTAAAAGTTAAGTTAAAGTTGAACCTCCCCTTATGTCCTTTAAATGGCAAACGTAAGGCATTATAATGTGCACAATATCGGTATGTGCAGTTTTCATTTTGCTTTTGTGCGGTTTAGGCCCTCTGTGGGGAATAGCAAAGTCAAATGATAAATAGTAAAATAGGTGACCTCTTCCTTACAGGCTGCGACAGTTTAAATCCTGAGATCACCAGGAATGAGAGGGAATATGAGAGAGATCGTACAGATCCTCCAGAGACAAGAATACATCTGAATCCCACTACAGGTCAGTCCTAGAATTCCCCTGCAGAATTCTGCACTGAAATCCAGAGCAAACAGATTTTTTTATATTCAATTTTAAAATCTGACATGGGGCTAGACATATTGTCAATTTCCCAGCTGCCCCTGGTCATGTGCCTTGTGCCTGCGAGAGAAATGCTTTCTGGCAGGCTGCTGTTTTTCCTTCTCAATGTAACTGAATGTGTCTCAGTGGGACATGGGTTTTTCCTATTGAGTGCTGTTCTTAGATCGACCAGGCAGCTGTTATCTTGTGTTAGGGAGCTGCTATCTGGTTACCTTTCCATTGTTCTGTTGTTTGGCTGCTGGGAGGAAAAAGGGAGGGGGTGATATCACTCCAACTTGCAGTACAGCAGTAAAGAGTGATTGAAGTTTATCAGAGCACAAGTCACATGACCTGGGGCAGCTGGGAAATTGACAATATGTCTAGCCCCATGTCAGATTTCAAAATTGAATATAAAAAAAATCTGTTTTTGACAGTATCCCTTTAACTATTGATAGACACATCATGGAACAGAACCATGTATAAAAGTGAAATTCACCTTTAAAGGAAAACGATACCCCCCAAACAATGTAGGTCTCTATTAAAAGATACTGAGTAAAACAGCTCATATGTAAAACCCTGCTTCATGTAAATGAACCATTATCATAATAATATACTTTTTTAGTCGTATGTGCCATTGGGTAATCATAAATAGAAAATTGCCATTTTAAAAAATAAGGGCCGCCCCCTGAGATTGTAAGATTCACTGTGCACACATACAAACCACATGTAAGGTCACATGAGCCAATTAACAGACAGAGTTCTGCCTTTTGCTTCCTCACTTCCTGTTACAGTTAGTGTTGTAGTATTTCTGGTCAGGTGATCTCTGAGGCAGCACAGATAGAGTCACGAAATGGTGGTTCAAGGCAAGAGATGTAAAAGGGCAATATTTATGTAAATATATATTCCAGTTTGGTAAGATTCTTTAATATGTCATTCAATTTGATATTAACTATTTGTTGCTTAAGTATTCATTTTGGGGGTATAGTTTTCCTTTAAGTTTTAGTATAACTCACATGAGCTTCACAAACAACTTTACCGCGGGTCCTTATTTTCATGTATTTTTTTCCCAATTGAATATGCAGTCTAGTTGATGGGATCAATTACCTTGACAACCAAAAGGTGGGTTTGCTGCGAAGCAAAGTGCTGTATGAATTCACTAACTGAATATCTTCCCTAGGGGAATTCAGTAACAGAAACATTCCACTAACAAGTCCCAGGAACCTTTATGTTCAAGAGTGGCCAGGGGAAGAGAATAGGATGACGCAGGAACTCCAGGTACTAAACTGCAGGATGCAATAAATTAGTATAGCTGAAATACTTAAGGGGTTGTTCACCTTTGATGTAGTGAGGGTTATTATGAGACAATTTGCAATTGGCTTACATTTTTTATTATTTGTGTGTTTATTAATTAGCTCTCCAGTTTGCAATTTCAGCAATCTGGTTGCTAGGGTATAAAGGACCCTAGCAACCATGCATTCATTTGAATAAGCGACTGAAACATGAAACGGAGAGGCCTGAATAGAAAGATAAGTAATAAAAAGTAGCAATAACAATACATTTGTAGCCTTACAGGGCATTTGTTTTTAGATGGGGTCAGTGACCCCATTTGAATGCTGGAGAGAGTCAGAAGAAGAAGGCAAATAGTTAAAAAAACTATTAACAAAAAATAACGAAGACCAACTGAAAAGTTGCTTAGAATTGGCTATTCTATAATACACTAAAGGTTTACTTAAAGATGAACCACTCTTTTAAGGTGGTCATAGATTTAAACATCCACTTGTTTTCCAACATACAGTTGGGCCCATAAATCTTTGGACAGAAACAACTTTTATTTCTAATTTTGGTTCTGTACATGACCACAATGAATTTTAAATGAAACAACTCAGATGCAGTTGAACTGCAGACTTTCAGCTTTAATTCAGTGGGTGGAACAAAAAAGATTGTATAAAAATGTGAGGAACTAAAGTCTTTTTTTAACACAATCACTTCAATTCAAAAGTAATTGGACGAATTAAAAAACAGAAAATAAAATTTTCATTTCTAATAGTTGGTTGAAAAGCCTTTGCTGGCAATGACAGGCTGAAGTGTTGAACTCATGGACATCACCAGATTGTGGGTTTGCTCCTGTTTAATGCTCTGCCAGGCCTTTACTGCAGCCGCTTCAACAAGTGAAACGCTTAGGTATGCACCGAATCCACTATTTTGGATTCGGCCGAATCCTTCGCAAAAGATTCGGCCGAATACCAAACCGAATCCTAATTTGCGTATTGCAAATTGGGGGTGGGAAGGGGAAAACCTTTTTTATTTCATTGTTTTGTGATAAAAAGTCATGCAATTTCCCTCCCTGTCCCTAATTTGCATATGCAAATTCAGTTCGGCCGGGCAGAAGGATTCGGCCGAATCTGAATCCTGCTGAAAAAGGCAGAATCCTGGATTCGGTGCATCCCTAGAAATGCAGCTCAATTGGGTTCAGATCAGGGGACTGACTTGGCCATTCAACAATATTCCACTTCTTTGCTTTAATAAACTCCTGGGTTGCTTTGGCTGTATGTTTTGGCTCATTATGAGACTCTCCCAATCAATGTGACTGCATTTAGCTGGATTTGAGCAGATCGTGTGTCTCTGTGTTAAAAAAAGGCTTTAGTTCCTCACATTTTTATGCAATTTTGTGTTCAACCCACTGAATTAAAGCTGAAAGTCTGCAGTTCAACTGCATCTCAATTGTTTCATTTAAAATTCATTGTGGTAATGTACCTAAAATAGAAAACGTCTCTGTCCAAAGATTTATCTGTAGCTAGATGAGTATATGTTTCCCTCAGTGAACTGGGCAAGATTGATCCTCAGGCTAAACAATCACAATGCTGTGAATACAAGCTCAGCATGAGGACGGCATCAACAAGCCGGATTCCACATAGGGATGCACCGAATCCAGGATTCGGTTCGGGATTTGGCTTTTTTTTTTTGCAGGGTTCGGATTCGGCCGAATCCTTCAGCCTGGCCGTACCGAATCCTAATTTGCATATGCAAATTAGGGGTGGGATGAAGATTGTGTGACCTTTTGTGACAAAACAAGGAAGTAAAAAATGTTTTCCACTTCCCACCCCTTATTTGCATATGCAAATTAGGATTTTGATTCGGTATCCGGACGAATCTTTCGCAAAGGATTCGGGGGTTCGGCCTAATCCAAAATATTGGATTCAGTGCATCCCTAATTCCACAGCCCAACTGAATTTCTAAACTTGCCTGATCGATATCTGTCCGATTTTCATGCCCAATTAGCTTCCGACTTGGTTGGATGAACTGAGCATCTTTCACTAGCCTGTGTACCTGCTTCATTTCAGAGACACACTTGGAGTAAATACATCATGGGTAAGGGTGAGCCCAAAGCAGTCGGTCTCTGTTTTTGATGTTTGAGTGAGATATAACCAGGAATTTGGTGATGTTGTTGTATTCCAGGTTAAACAAGAGGATGTGACCTTCCTGCAGCAGAATCGGCAAATCCCTGCAGAACTCGGCACAGGTGAGATATATTGTACTCACATACCTGTGTGCAAACCCCACCCCATCTAGTTTGTGTAACATCATTGCACAATGCTTTCCTTGCACACAGCTTGACTGAAATACTAGCAAATTCTCCTTACTGACCTGGACTTCCAGCCATTCTTACTGAACATTCTGTTGTTTTCGGCTCCAGATAAACTTACAAGTAAATGGATCCGTTTCAGTCAATAAACAATTTTAACTGGATAATGGAAAAAAATCACTCAAATTAGTAAAGGCAAATCACACCTAGATCTAAAGATCCAGAATGGCAGTTGTGTAGAGTTTTGGAATGCCCCCGCATGACATGACATGACATGAGCAAGGTCTATGTTGGTTTGAAATGCAGCATTGCCCTAGTTTGAAAGGAGACATATAGGATAAATGAAAAGAAAACCTAATTTTGTAGGCAATTATGAGTAATATAAGGTGTTGCTTTTACATGGTGCTAAAAATTAATATTATCTTTAAACATAGCCCCTTTATTGGAGCTCCCTATAGATGTTCCTGTTTCAAATGAGGGGTGGGCGTGTCCTAACGGTCCCTGCCAGAAGCACAGTAGGAGGGGGACAGCCAATCACAGCCCTGCAGTCACACAAGCAAAGACAGGCTTCAGTTCCCTATCAGTCCTGCTTGCTGCTGATTGGTTCCTACAGTGCAGTGAGCTGAGTGCACAGCCTGGGAATTCCAGGAGCAGCAAGTGAAAGTGAAGGGAGGAATTATTAGGGGTTTTTGCAGAAATATTCAATAAATCAGCCTGAAACACTACTTTTTTTTAAGCACAATTATTCTATATCTAAATGAGTATAATGCACTGGTATGTTCTTTTTTTTACACAAAATGTCTCCTTGAACAGCAAAAAATTGGTTGTGTAGCGAATTGTACATTTGTTCATTTGCATTTCTCTCTTTTTTTTTCCATCAGAGGGAGACTCCAGCTGGACAATCCCACGAGAGGAGAACCACTTTGCTTCTGAATTCCCCATTGAAAGTGGAAATATCTCCAGTGAGAATTCAGCTACGGAAAAGAAAAGTGACCCAGTGATAATTAGTAAGAGTATTTGTTCCTTAACTGAAGAATTCAGCCCCCCCAGGCCTCCCAAAGAGCAAACGGGGACAGACTCACAGAGTGGAGAGGGAGAACGGAAATTGTATTCGTGTTCTAAATGTGGAAAATTTTTTGCCACAAAATTAACTCTCATCAAACATCAGAAGTTTCACATCGGTGACTTTTCTTGTTCCTACTGCGAAAAAAGCTACAAGTGGAAGTCGAATCTTCTGGTGCATGAGAGAAGTCACGCCCGGGAGAAACCATTTGTTTGCTCTGAGTGCGGCAAGTGTTTCAGCCAGAACTCCACCCTGGTTACACACCAGAGAATTCACACGGGGGAGAAACCATTTGTCTGCTCTGAGTGCGGCAAGTGTTATACCCAGTACGCCCGTCTCCTCGCTCACCACAGGACTCACACCGGCGAAAAACCTTACTTCTGTTCCGATTGTGGCAAATCTTTCGCTCAGATGCCACATCTTGTTAAACACCAATGGAGACACAAACAAGGACGGAATACGCCCTCAAGCTCCTACTTCTCGAAATGAGCTATAAAAATGTTATTTCTATAAAACTCTTATTTGTGACTATGAAGATTTTCATTCATCCAGGTCATGTTATATCTAGTATAAGTAATTCTAAAACAACTAGACTTGCTCATTGATCATTGAAGACTTTTCACTACTCATCCGAGCAGCTTCTTCAGTTTGGAAAATATGACAACTGATACAGAGTCCAAGGACAAGGAGCATAAAGATTTCCGAGGAGCTTTGAAAGCATGTGGCTACCCAGACTGGACATTAGTCAAAACTAGGGATGCACAGAATCCAGGATTCAGTTTGGGATTTGGCCAGAATTCTGCCTTTTTTCAGCAGGATTCGGATTTGGCTGAATCCTTTTGCCCGGACGAACTGAATCACAGTAACTACACAGAATCTACACCTCTTCAGATCTCACCTCTTTGAAGAGTTACAATGTGCCATTGTGATTGGATTAGTGGAAGCGTTTATATGCCGAGAACTTCCCACACCAGTCAGTTGTACTGAAGAAGCTGCTCGGATGAGTAGTGAAACGCCTTCTTTGTGCTTAAATATTCATTTGTTTAGATTGGTAGGTAAATACTTTATTATCCAGGTAGAGATCATAATATAATATAAATCATGAACATGATCCAATTACAATTCTCCACAGTTGTGTCTTATTTTCTCTGTTGTAGGTGGCAATCTCGCTTTGCTGCACTGCTGTGCTACCATGGCTGGGGAAGGAATAATGTCAGGTGCCAGTGGAATGGCTTGTAGATAATAATTGTGCAATGTACTGTGCATGTGGATATCAAAAGTGAAGCGTTTTTAATTATGTGTACAAGAAAAAAATATCTAAAGGACAGTGAAACCCCAAATCACCGTGGAGGGTGGGGGTCCAATTTGTTGGCAAAACACTAACCTCCTTTCCTTAAGATTTTCTTTTATAAAAATGCATTGCCCAGGGTTACACCATGTAGGCACCTGGGGGAGGCCTGGGTCATAAGCTTACAAGCTATAGGAGCAGGGATAAGTGAGAAAAGATGGGAATGGGAATCTCCTCTCTGACCAGGGATAAACCATGTAAAGACAACTATCCATGTGGTGATCCCGGAATTTAATGCAAAAATGCTGAACAAGGTATTATTTTGTGCCATTACCTGATATGTAATGTGTTTTGGATACAATGAATTAATTGAATCTGGGGGGCAGATATTATGGGGCTCAAGATATTCCCCTTGGGGCAGAGATTTCCCGCTGTGATGAAGCTCCCCATCTGTCACGGCCCTCAAAGTCACAAAACATTAAAATATATTGAATTCAGTTCACTTAAGCTCTAAGAGATACCAGATATGGAGGTGGGTCCGGGTGTCCATGCCCCAGACCTTCAGCAAGAGGACTAGGCCCAGCAATACTTAGTTGCAGGCTGGCACCAATCATGACCAAGTAGTTGAGACCAGGAGCCAAAAACTGTTAACATTTTATTTTACATTATGAATATATAAATACAAAAAGCCTTACACGTTTTGCATCAGCAAGGGACCCTTAATCATTGGCTAACTCACAATAAACCAACATATGGTATTTAAAGCAGAATCACTGGTGATGTTTCACAAAACATAGTAACATAGTAAGTTAGGTTGAAAAAAGACACACGTCCATCAAGTTCAACCTTTTGACTTTTTTTTTTAACCTGCCTAACTGCCAGTTGATCCAGAGGAAGGCAAAAAAAAAACCCATCTGAAGCCTCTCCAATTTGCCTCAGAGGGGAAAAAATTCCTTCCTGACTCCAAAATGGCAATCGGACCAGTCCCTGGATCAACTTGTACTATGAGCTATCTTCCAACCTTACTCCAAGTAGAGAATGTCCCATTAACAACCACCCTCTGTACCCGATCCTGTAGCCAGTTTCCTATCCACGTGCAAACGACTTCATTAAGCCCAACAGACCTTAGTTTAGAAAGCAGTCGTTTGTGGGGCACAGTATCAAACGCTTTGGCAAAATCCAAATAGATCACCTCTACTGCCCCCCCACTGTCCAGAATCTTACTTACCTCATCATAAAAAGCAATCAAATGCTACCTATCCTTCAGAAAGCCATGCTGATTGTTGCTCATAATGCCATTCACTAGGACTAAATATATTAACAAGCCTTCAAATAATATGCCCATCACAGATGTCAAACTTACTGGCCTATAATTGCCAGACTGAGATCGTAATCCCTTTTTAAATATTTGAATAACATCAGCTTTTCTCCAATCCATAGGCACCATACCAGATGACAGTGAATCTGAGAAAATCAGAAATAAGGGCTGGTCTAAAACTGAACTAAGTTCTCTTAGAACCCGGGGGTGTATGCCATCAGGCCCTGGAGCCTTGTTTACATTAATTTTTATTAGGGATGCACCAAATCCAGAATTTGGTTCGGGATTTAGCATTTTTATGAAGGATTCGGATTCAGCCGAATCCTTGTGCCTGGCCAAACCGAATACTAATTTGCATATGTAAATCAGGGACGGGTAGTGAAATCATGTGACTTTTTGTCATAAATGGCAATCATCATCAACAATCCAGAGCAAAAAAGTTCACTGGCCCACAGGTAATGCTGGCAGGGTGAAACCCTTGCTTTAAAGGGGACCCGTCACCAAAAAAAAACATTCCAAATCCTATTTTATCATATTAGTCAAGCAAAATGAACTTTAATTACACTATATAAATTATTTGAATCTTGTTTCCTTCAGTCTGGGAATTCATAATTATAACAAGCAGGCAGGAGCCATTTTGTGGGACACTGTTATTAAGACAAGTCTTGTATCATCTCAGAATCTTGTTTGTGCACCAGAATGGGGAACCTGATGTACATTTTCTTGCCCTGGCTACACAATTAAACGGTAAAGAGAACGGGGGAATGTGGGGAGATCAGTGACATGTAGGAAGTGCTGAATGGAAAGTGAAAGTAATTGTCTGCCCCGCCTCTATGCCACTGGCATAGAGGAGGGGCAGACAATATTTGATTGACAGGTGAGATTTTTAAATGAGCTTACAGCAGCTATGAATGCTTTAATAAAAAAATAGAAATTGGATTTCATGTTTAATTTGAAAAGGACTTTTATTATACAGATTTTTGTGTCTGGATGACAGGTCCACTTTAAATTTATTTTAGTGGGGCTTGTTGTCCCTGAAACATTGCATGCCCCACTAAAATAAATTTAAAGCAACGCTCTCAACCTGCATCTTTTTACTATTAATATATTTAAAAAACTTGTTAATAGTCCCCTTAGTGTCGCTGACATTGAGTATTGTAGAGAGCTGCTGACTGTATAAAACTGTATAAAACTGCTAAAACAATAGAAACTGATAAAAACAAAAAAATAAGTTAAATCCTAAAAAAGCTCAGAGCACAGTTCTGAACAGATTTACATAAATTCATTTGTGGGGGTTTAGGTCCCCTTTAAGTCCGCCCATGTATGGCCACCATTAGTCTCCCCAAATAAAAAAAGATCACCCTCCACCTATGACCCAAATAGTTCCATTGGATGGTTTCAATAGTGATACAGTGGCGCATAGATCCATGGAAATCTTTACTGGAGTTTGAGTAGATGGGCCTCAATAGGAAGTTGAAAAATATAGAAAATAAAATACACAGATGTTGTTGCCCCTTCTCTGTTTTTATTTTGCAACTCTCCGTATCCCACAATAAGGTTCAAATGGGGATCAAATGTCATTCCCAGTAAACGGATAATTACTGCAGCATTTCCCTCATACTAAAGACAATCGGTTTATTGCACTTCTAATAGCCAATGACAAATGTCCTCCCTTAAATCCAGCCCTGAATTTTAATTTGAGTGGGGCTGGTGATCATATTGGGGGTGTGAGGTTACCAAACCAGTGAGGTTACAGACTAGTCACATGTATCATAGCCCTTATTTTGTGTAGTCATTTAACACATCTTTGAGGCTCATGACCAGACTATGAGCAAACCTAGGGGGCTGTTCCTGCTGAATTGTGCTTAGTACAGAGGAATACCTATGCTGCCATAGTTTTATGGGATCTCTCTGTACAGACTATGAGCAAACTTAGGGACTGTTCCTGCTGAAATGTGCTTAGTACAGGGAATACCTATGCTGCCATAGTTTTATAGGATCTCTCTGTACAGACTATGAGCAAACTTAGGGGCTGTTCCTGCTGAATTGTGCTTAGTACAGAGGAATACCTATGCTGCCATAGTTTTATGGGATCTCTCTGTACAGACTATGAGCAAACTTAGGGACTGTTCCTGCTGAATTGTGCTTAGTACAGAGGAATACCTATGCTGCCATAGTTTTATGGGAATTTTGTAAAATTTGAGGAATAGCTACAGAATGGGGAAATATTTTTAAATATTGATTAGAATAGACTCTGATAATGTAGAGAAATGGATTTCTTTCTGTCTGCCCAAGAGTTCAGTCTTGGGAAGTTCCAGTCTTACCTTTGAATCCCTCAAGACCTAGTTCTTCTAAATGTCTTCATATGTCTCATAGCATGCAAAAGTAGGAGGTAGGAGAAGGATGATTGTAGAGGCAGGGTTTAAGGCAGACTACAATGGGGCAAGGTAGGAGTTATGGAGGCCACTTAAGAGCAAGAAGCCTGTGTGGGATGAGAGGAGGGCATGGATAAGAACCTCACCTATTGGTCTTAAAATCTTAAGAAGGAGAGAGAAGAGTCAAAGATAACCTCTAGCAGCTTGCTCAGTTCACAAGGTTAAAGGGATACTGTCATGGGAAAAAAAAAATTTCCAAAATGAATCCGTTAATAGCTCTGCTCCAGCAGAATTCTGCACTGAAATCCATTTCTCAAAAGAGCAAACAGATTTTTTTATATTCAATTTTGAAATCTGACATGGGGCTAGACATTTTGTCAATTTCCCAGCTGCCCCTGGTCATGTGACTTGTGCCTGCACTTTAGGAGAGAAATGCTTTCTGTCAGGCTGCTGTTTTTCTTTCTCAATGTAACTGAATGTGTCTCAGTGGGACATGGGTTTTTACTATTGAGTGTTGTTCTTAGATCTTAGGCAGCTGTTATCTTGTGTTAGGGAGCTGCTATCAGGTTACCTTCCCATTGTTCTTTTGTTTGGCTGCTGGGGGGGAAAAAGGGAGGAGGTGATATCACTCCAACTTGCAGTACAGCAGTAAAGAGTGATTGAAGTTTATCAGAGTACAAGTCACATGACTTGGGGCAGCTGGGAAATTGACAATATGTCTAGCCCCATGTCAGATTTCAAAATTGAATATAAAAAAATCTGTTTGCTCTTTTGAGAAATGGATTTCAGTGCAGAATTCTGCTGAAGCAGCACTATTAACTGATTCATTTTGGAAAAAAAGTTTTTTCCCATGACAGTATCCCTTTAATGATGTCAGTAGAAAAAAAGGGAGGAATGGTTCAGTTCAGATTTTGAA
Source organism: Xenopus laevis (assembly GCF_017654675.1). Lineage (NCBI taxonomy): Eukaryota > Metazoa > Chordata > Amphibia > Anura > Pipidae > Xenopus > Xenopus laevis. The sequence goes on from NC_054373.1 coordinate 183,385,328, forward strand.
ATGTTGAAACCGAGATTGTTTTGATTCATGTATAACCCACATAGAAAGATCAGTGTGAAAGGTAAGAATAAATCACAATGCAGCCTGGTTACTACAGATACCAAGAAATTAAAAAAAATGGAACTGAAATGTAAATGATAGGTCTAAAAGGATTAGAATAGACAAGCAACCTTGAGCTACCTGAAGATCATTTTTTGACATTCTAGAAGGGAACAAGATGGGTCAAGAGTGAATTTAAGAAAACCAGTAATTTTATGATACTCAGGGGACCTCGCAGAAACCACCCTAGAACATGTACTGCTCAATACTAAACCTTTATAAAACATGACATTCCCGCAAAAGTTACTTTTAATTTCATCTATTTCTTTTTCTTCTTTCGGCCCTTTCGCTAGACCAAGATATCTTTGTTCTTTTCTCTTTCTTAACCTTTCCTTTACCTATCTGATAAAGTTACATATCGTATATACTCGAGTATAAGCCAAGTTTTTCAGCATCCAAAATGTGCTGAAAAAGTCTACCTCGGCTTATACTCGAGTCAACGGGAGCTAGCTGAGATTGCAGTCACTGCTAATCATTCCTATACCAACAGAGGTCGCTTGGGGAGAGACTGCAATATCACACAGCGCCCTCTGTTGGTTATATGAAAGAATAAGTGACTGCAATATCACACAGCGCCCTCTGTTGGTTATATGAAAGAATAACAGTGACTGCAATATCACACAGCGCCCTCTGTTGGTTATATGAAAGAATAAGTGACTGCAATATCACACAGCGCCCTCTGTTGGTTATATGAAAGAATAACAGTGACTGCAATATCACACAGCGCCCTCTGTTGGTTATATGAAAGAATAACAGTGACTGCAATATCACACAGCGCCCTCTGTTGGTTATATGAAACATTAGCAGTGACTGCAATATCACACAGCGCCCTCTGTTGGTTATATGAAAGAATAACAGTGACTGCAATATCACACAGCGCCCTCTGTTGGTTATATGAAAGAATAACAGTGACTGCAATATCACACAGCGCCATCTGTTGGTTATATGAAAGAATAGCAGTGACTGCAATATCACACAGCGCCCTCTGTTGGTTATATGAAAGAATAACAGTGATGGCAATATCACACAGTGCCCTCTGCACATGGTAGTGGGACAATGCACCCAGTAATCCGTTTGGCAATTCTCTGTCACCATCAACTTTGCAAAGAAGTTCGGTTGATCGCTGGGGGGGTCACTTTGGCAGAATGTGCGCTGCTGGGAGACAGGGCTGTAGTTGTGTCTAGGCTTATACTAGAGTCAATAAGTTTTCCCAGTTTTCTTAGGTAAAGTTAGGTACCTCGGCTTATACTCGAGTATATACGGTAAATGTAAAACTACGTTCTCTCTAAAAATGTTAAAACATTGAAAAAGAAGAAAAACAGTAATTAAACAACAATTGGAGCAGTCTTGATTTCACAGTTTAAAGGGGTGGTTCACCTTTAAGTTAACTTTTAGTATGTCACAGTATGACCAATTCTAAGCAACTTTTCAATTGGTCTTCATTTTTTTTTATAGTTTTTTAATTATTTGCCTTTTTCTTCTGACTCTTTGCAGCTTTCAAATGGGGGGTCACTGACCCCATCTAAAAACAAATGCTCTGTAAGGCTACAAATGTATTATTATTGTTACTTTTTATTCCTCATCTTTCTATTCAGGCCTCTCCTGTTCATATTCCAGTCTCTTATTCAAATCAATGCATGGTTGCTAGGGGAATTCGGACCATAGCAACCAGACTGCTGAAATTACAAACTGCTGAAGCTGCTGAATAAAAAGCTAAATAACTGAAAAACCACAAATAATAAAAAGTGAAAACCAATTGCAAATTGTCTCAGAATATCCCTCTCTACATCCTACTAACAGTTAATTTAAAGGTGAACAACCCCTTTAATTTATTTCCATGATGATATTGAATCAGACATTAGATCCTTTTCACTGTTCTCTCTGCTCCCAGTCACTCTGATTCTTTACTCCTGTTGTATCACAGTTTAACACAGTGTTTATTAAACATCTGATTACAATGAAATTCTCTCAAGGTTCCCTGTACTGACACTTTCTTTAGAAATCTTCTCTAATTAGTGCCACTTGGTCCCTCTGTGAAGCAGAACACTAGTAGGACAGTCCCATATGTCTGTTCCAGCCATTGAAAAAAAAAAAAGCCAAGGAGTGGCGTGAAAATTTGCTGAACTTGGTTTGAGCCATGTGATAATAAAGGCTTTTTACTACTATGAAAAAAGTTCACTATGTTCACTATGTTTTTGATTGTTCTAGAGTGAAAGGTGGCCACAATTAGTGATTGGCGAATATATTCGCCAGGCAAGAATTCCCACGATTTGTGAAAAATCCCGGTCCCGGTGGATTTTCGCCGGCGAATGTGCTCCATGTGAATGTGCGTAAAAAACTAGATGAGGTGCCGTTTTGTGAATTTTTGGCTATTTCGCGGGAAATCCGCAAATTTTTCTAAATTTCGCCCATCACTAGCCACAATGGAACGTACACCTATTAACCTGAGGAATATTGTGCTGACAAAGAATTTGCATGTTCCAGCCATTAAAACATCTTCATCTCTTGGGACCCATTAATTACCTGGACCCATTATTTACCTGCAAACAGAATGTTCATTTGTTAAAGACACAATTTTCACTAATGACCTGTCAGTCCTGATGAACAGAAAATGCAATTCCATTCTTTATTAGGACACCCAGCGTCTCTATTTTTGCCCAAATTACATATGAATTTGCTCTCGAGATTCTCCTTTTTTATTCTAAATTATTACACCATGGTTTTATGTGATAATGATTTCTACTATAAAATAATTAAACCAAGAATGAAAGTTTATTTGTGAGACAAAGACCTTGTCAATCAAATTTCCTTTTTCAAGTTATAATGAGAAGGATGTTGGAAAGTGGTGATACCGAGATGTGATCCAAAACATGGGCTAAGCCTCCCCAAACCTCCCTACATTAAAAAAAAATTAGAAAATAAAGTTATTTTAAATAAACAAGAAAAAAAAAGAAGCTTCACTACAGGCGTAACTAAAGCTGGGCACAGACACAATTTTTTTGTGCCGTTCGGACAGGGGAGAAGATTCCTGTCGGCTAATGATAATATATCTGCGTGTATTGCCTACTAGCAGGCTAGAAAAATACAGGTCAGTGATTTTAAAAAATCTAGAATTCTAGAACTTCCCCTTTAAACCATCCAAAACATGTCAAATTACACAGCCGATACTTGTTAGTGTGGAAAAATAAACTTAGTCATGGTGCTTCTGAGAAATTTAGTATTTTACATTTAGTATTTTTTCTACTTTTAGTGTTTTTTTTTTTTTTGCATTTTTAGACTGCTAATACCTGCCAGTTGGCTCAACACAGAGTGAAAATCCCTAGGTGATCTAGGAAGTACATTTTAACAGACAGTTAGGGGTTAATTTGCCATGCTGTGGAAAACATCAGTGGTGGTGTTGCCAATAGCAGTAGAACAGAACAGCACCACTCAATCTTTTCCAGACAAAAATGCCTTTATTACAGATCTCTGGGCATCACAGTTATGAGTGGAGAGTGGCCACTGGGGAACGTGCACCACGACACCAAAAGAAAAGGTGTGAGTAGCTGTGCTGACTAATCCATTTCTACAGTGTTGCCAATAGCAACCAATCAGCAATTAGATTTCAACAGTCACCTACAAGTTAGAGAAGAAAAAGATGTGATTGTGGGAGGAGCTACCAACAAGAGCCAGTCCTGATGCAGAAATAATTTACATACTAGTGAAGGAGGGGACTCGGGCATCACTTGGACCAGGGGTCCTCAACCTCTTTTATCTGTGAGCCACATTCAAAAATAAAAAGAGTTGGGGAGCAACACAGGCATGCAAAAATTCCAGGGGTGCCAAAAAATGGCTGTGATTGGCTGTTTAGTAGCCTCTATGATGACTGGTAGACTCAGTCGTCCTCCTCCTTCTGGGACTGCTCCCACCCTCCAGCAGCAGCTTATTGTGCCCCTATTTCTGGCCCTGCCTTTGCTTCAACATCTCTTATCATGAGTTGGGAAGAGAGAAGTAATGCTGAGGTGGGAGAAACCCAGATCACATACTGTAAAGACTTTCAGCTGCTAAAGACTTTCCATCTAATAGTTACAGCTGCCAGGCATCGCAGCACATAGCAACGGGACAGATCGCAGCACATAGCAACGGGACAGGCCAAGAAGAGAAACAGCACATATAGTATAATGTGGTGACAGGGTGGAATGGTGGTAGAGATGCACCGAATCCACTATTTTGGATTCGGCCGAATCCATCTTGGAAGATTCGGCCAAATACCGACCCGGATCCTAATTTGCATATGCAAATTAGGGGCGGGAAAGGAAAAAGTGGAAAAAATTGGTTTACTTCCTTGTTTTGTAACAAAAAGTCTCGTGAAATCCCTCCCTCCCCACAATTTGTATATGCAAATTAGGATTCGGCTGAATCAGAAACCTGCTGATAAAGGCAGAATCTTGGCTGAATCCCGAAGCAAAGCCGGTGTCACCAGGGACCACCCAAAAACCTTAGACCAGGGGCCACTCTCAGTACTATTATTCCTCCTCTCCCAGTCTCTTTTCTTTACATACTATAATACTATAATCTATTATTACATCTATTTAGCCTTTTTGTTCTCATAGAAATAAAGAATGACCATGAAATAGGCCAAATGTTAAAGGGATACTGATATAGGAATAAACAATTTTTTCAAAATGAATCAGTTTAGTGCTACTCCAGCAGAATTCTGCACTGAAATCCATTTCTCAAAAGCGCAAACAGATTTTTTTATATTCAATTTTGAAATCTGACATGGGGCTAGACATTTTGTCAATTTCCCAACTGCCCCTGGTCATGTGACTTGTGCCTGCACTTTAGGAGAGAAATGCTTTCTGGCAGACTGCTGTTTTTCCTTCTCAATGTAACTGAATGTGTCTCAGTGGGACATGGGTTTTTACTATTGAGTGTTGTTCTTAGATCTACCAGGCAGCTGTTATCTTGTGTTAGGGAGCTGTTATCTGGTTACCTTCCCATTATTCTTTTGTTTGGCTGCTGGGGGTTGATATCACTCCAATTTGCAGTACAGCAGTAAAGAGTGATTGAAGTTTATCAGAGCACAAGTCACATTGTAAGAAATTGCCATCTTGATTTTGTTATTTAATATGAAAGCGGTTGTTCAGGGAACTTACATGAAGCCCTGATTATCATAACAAAGGTTTTCCTGTGACTACTAAGGTCTATGTTTGCTGTGGGGACCATAAAACTGATTGTGTATGTGAGAAAACTTGCTCAACAGGATGTAGGCAAGTTGGGGGTTTATCACAGCATCTTAGCAATTGGGAGGGTTTCTGTGGGGGCAGGTGAGAACCCAGGATAAAGGAACACTGGACAAATGTGAGGGGAAGCTGGGCAGGAGAGAGGGAGCTGGGCAGCTGAGAGGAGGCAGCTAGAGAGCTGGAGAAGCCAGAGGAGCCTTGGACAAGACATGTGAGGAATGAAGACCAGAGGGGAAGGCAGAGATGAAGCCGAACTCTATTCCCCTGCCTTTTTGGTAACAACTATGTAGACTTGTGTAATGTGTAACTGTAAATAATGTAATTTTTGTTTAGTCTTAGTGTAATCATTTATGTAGAACAGTCAATTGATTTATTTTACAATACATCACTTTACTATACGCTCATTGGTGTGGATTCATTGTCTGCTTGCTCAAAAGAACCAGAAACCCTAGTAAGTGGGTTGAGGTATATTATTAATATTGATATAATTTATATTATTAATAATGATATACTATATATAGAAACTTACAACATGACCAGGAGCAGCTGGGAAATTGACAATATGTCTAGCCCCATGTCAGATTTCAAAATTGAATATAAAAAAATCTGTTTGCTCTTTTGGGAAATGGATTTCAGGGCAGAATTCTGCTGGAGCAGCACTATTAACTGATTCATTTTGAAAAAAATTTTTTCCCATGACAGTATCCCTTTAACAATCAGAAGAGACCACTGACACCTGGGCCTTAAATGGTGACACTGGGAGAGAGGGGGGAAGAAAAGGGACGAGAGTGGCGCAAAAAGTGGCTAATAATGTGGGAGAAAAGGATGAGGAGATTGGGAAGTGGAAGAAGATAAAAAGAAGTGCGGGTGGGCGGGGACAGAGGGGAGGGAGACATCGGGAGACAGAGCGCACAATAAGGAAACAAGAGCCTGACACACACACGGACACGAGGGGAAGAAGGAGAGAGAGAGGCGGATGTGTACAGGGGAGGCCGAGGAGTGAATGGAAACATGGGGAAGGCGGAAGGATATACACAGGACACATTGAGCCGGTGATACCGCCACTTGAAGGAAAAGATGGATTTTAAACACGGAGGAGGTGCAGCTCTTCTCATATTCCTTCCTCTGGGTGGGGCTGAGCGGCTGTTCCCTTATCAATAGGCTCCCGTGCCGGTAGAAGGGGGCGTGGCTATGCGTGTCACTTAGTCACTTTCAGACCGCCCATATCATGGTCACATGGCTGTGACATCATCGCTTCCTCAGTTTCTCCAGTCTCGTTGTTGTTCCTGTGAGGAAGTGACTGCCGCTGTCCTGGGCCCCGCCTCCTGCAGGTAAGGATCGGCGACCCGTCTCACCCTGCCCCGGGGAAGATACACTGGGGCCTCAGTATCAGTCTGTCCCATCATGCACCTGGGGCTCAGTATCAGTCTGTCCCATCATGCACCTGGGGCTGAGTATCAGTCTGTCCCATCATGCACCTGGGGCTCAGTATCAGTCTGTCCCATCATGCACCTGGGGCTGAGTATCAGTCTGTCCCATCATGCACCTGGGGCTCAGTATCAGTCTGTCCCATCATGCACCTGGGGCTGAGTATCAGTCTGTCCCATCATGCACCTGGGGCTGAGTATCAGTCTGTCCCATCATGCACCTGGGGGCTACTCCTGTTGTACAATTATTAATAAACTCGTCCCTTCCCCAGGTCTCAGCAGTCTGACTGATCCACTAAAGGGGCCACTTGCCAAGCTGGGGGCCACAGTGATGGACACAAAGCAGGTGGCTGAGAAGATCTTGAATCTCACCCTGGAGACCATTTTCTTCCTTACTGGAGAGGTGAGGGGGTAACACACAACTAATGGGCCCCCCGAATATGAACTTCTGCCTCCCTGGGGCCCAGAGCAGTGTCTGTAGTACTTGGGACATGGGTGAGACTGTGTAGAGCTGCTGTGTCCTGACAATTCTGTGTCACTGGGACGGCTCATTATTATTATTATTATAAAGGGAAACCGTAAGACTCATGCAATAAAAATGATGTTTCTGATACAGACGGGGAGTTATCTGGGAGATGAGCCCCACGGTGTCACTGCTGCAATACAGGGCTGCCATCAGAAATCCAGAGTCCCGCCCAGCCCCCAAGCTCCACCCCAGATCCCGCCCACGCCACGGTAAAATGTCCCAAAGGCAGAGCTAAAAACAGTAAACACCCCCCATCATGCAAGTTATAAAAATCCGTTAGTGGTCAGGATCCCATTATAAGTTAAAAAAATCATTGGTGGCCAGGGCCCTCCTATAAGTTAAAAAAAAAAGACGCCAGGGCCCCGCATAAAAGTTTTTTTAAAAAAACATTGGTGGCCAGGGCCCCTCTTACAAGTTAAAAAGAAATATTGGTAGTCGGGGGCCCCATAGAATATTTAAAAAAAAATAAAACATTGGAGGCCAGGGGCCTGTATAGTAATAAAATAATACATTGTTGGCCAGGGGTTTGATAAAATAAAAATACATTGGTGTTCAGTGCTCCATGATTAGGCTCCTTTCGTGACTTCAGGACTTTAACTTCAGGTCTTTTCGTGGCTTCGCTCAGGGCCCCGCATAAAAGTTTTTTAAAAAAACATTGGTGGCCAGGGCTCCCCTTTCAAGTTAAAAAGAAACATTGGTGGTCGGGGGCCCCATAGAATATTTAAAAAAAAATAAAACATTGGAGGCCAGGGGCCTGTATAGTAATAAAATAATACATTGTTGGCCAGGGGTTTGATAAAATAAAAATACATTGGTGTTCAGTGCTCCATGATTAGGCTCCTTTCGTGACTTCAGGACTTTAACTTCAGGTCTTTTCGTGGCTTCGCTCTGTTCACGGCTTCTGGACTTCAACTCTGTGGAACCCCCAGTCAAGGGGGACCCGGCTAATTCGAAAAGTGCAGCACAGCCAGGCCCCCCTATAGGCCCAGACCCTGTACAAATGTACCCCCGTGCCCAGCTGACATCCCAGGGGCATTCACTGGATTGGTTGTTTGAGAACAGATTACAAACAGCCAATCACCCATGGGACCATCTGCCTTAGTGGCCAATAGATCGCTCTCCACTCCCTGTATGTTCCATGTGACTGGCATGTTCCAGACAGTGAATAGGGAGTTACTGGTTATGTTCTGCATACAGTCACTACAGGGATCTTTTATCTTTATACACATCCCCATTTGTCATGCGAAAAAATGTTTTCTTTTTTTTCAAAACACATCAGTTAATAGTGCTGCCCCAGCAGAATTCTGCACTGAAATACATTTCTCAAAAGAGCAAACAGATTTTTTTATATTTAATTTTGAAATCTGACATGGGGCTAGACATATTGTCAGTTTCCCAGCAGCCCCAGTCAATGCTCTAATGAACTTCAGTCACTCTTTACTGCTGTACTGCAAGTTGGAGTGATATCACCCCCCTCCCCAGCAGTCTAACAACAGAACAATGGGAAGGTAACCAGATAGCAGCTCCCTAACACCAGATAACAGCTGCATGGTAGATCTAAGAACAACACTCAATTGTAAAATCCAGGTCTCAGTGAGACACATTCAGTTACATTGAGTAGGAGAAACAACAGCCTGCCAGAAAGCAGTTCCATCCTAAAGTGCTGGCTGTTTCTGAAATCACATGACCAGGCAAAATGACCTGAGATGCACCTACACACCAATATTACAACTAAATACACTTGTTGGTTCAGGAATGACATTTTATTCTGCACCATGAGGGGTGAGATTTATTCATCCCGCACTGCAGGGGGGCACACTTGGGTTATTGCTGGTTCCACTGAAAAATGTATTTGTTTCCTATTTACAGGATTATATTGTAGTGAAGAAGCAGAAGGAGCCAAACAAAGAGAGTGTCGGTACCTGCATATCAGAGGGGATCTGTCCAGTGAGGAATCCCATCCCAACCCCTCGCCAGATCCACGATGGGAATATCCTAGCGCTCACTCACACTATTGTCCATCTGCTGACCGGAGAGGTGAGAGAGACAAGAAAGTTCTATATGGGCAATGGAATGTCTAGAGAGCGGAAGGATGAGAGTGTGTTTCTCTTTGTAGGTCCTTAATCGCTGTAAAGATGTCTCTTTTGGCTTCTCAGCGGAGGATCAGCTGTACCAGATGGAGAATCAGCAGAGCCCCAGCCCCCTGGGTAAGTGTCTCTCTTCATTACAACCCTAAAAATACACTAATCACATGACCTAAGCAGTGGGTGGGACTAGAACACTATCATGGGAGTGGCCCTTCCCTTGCTCCAGCACTGCTAGTATCTGAATACAAGTGTGAGTGAGACACATTTAGCAACCACTGGCCTCACAAATAAGATTGCAATCTTATAATAAACTTTATTTGTTGTTTTCACATATTTCGTATAGAAAACGGGACAAGAGCAAAACCAGGGACATTTGAGCGCCCCATTGGCAAATCTCTAGAGCTAAGAAGGCCAGGGTGGAAAGAGGGAGGATTCTGGGAAACCCATTTAGTATTGGCCAGGAACACACCCAACACATGGCCCAAGCGCTGTGCCAGACCCTTTTAGCAGCTTACCGGGGGAGGTGCAGGGAGTCTGTTACTCACACAGTGGATGGGCCTAGAACTCTCTTATGGCAGTTTACAAGGGAAGGGAGTGAGCCAGAAGTAGGGATGTACCCAATCCATGATTCAGTTTGGGATTCAGCCAGTGCCTGGCTGAACTGAATCTGATTCCAAAAAATCACGTGACCTTTCATCACACAAACAAGGAAGTCAAGCATTTTTAACTGTGTGCTGCACATGCTGTTTTCTTCCCCCTTGTTTCCATAATTTAAATGTACAAATTAGGGATCAGATTCAGTTGGGTATTCGGCTGAATCTTTCATAAAGGATTCGGGCCCAATCCTAAAATAGTGGATTCGGTGCACCCCTAGCCAGAAGCAACTTTTTTTAAGGGAATGATGCCTTAAAGGGATACTGTCATGGGAATTTTTTTTTTTATCAAAATGAATCAGTTAATAGTGCTACTCCAGCAGATTTCTGCACTGAAATCCATTTCTCAAAAGAGCAAACAGATTTTTTTTTATATTCAATTTTAAAATCTGACATGGGGCTAGACATTTTGTCAATTTCCCAGCTGCCCCCAGTCATGTGACTTGTGCCTGCACTTTAGGAGAGAAATGCTTTCTGGCAGGCTGCTGTTTTTCCTCCTCAATATAACTGAATGTGTCTCAGTGGGACCTGGATTTTACTATTGAGTGTTGTTCTTAGATCTACCAGGCAGCTGTTATCTTGTGTTAGGGAGCTGTTATCTGGTTACCTTCCCATTGTTCTTTTGTTTGGGAGGAAAAAAGGAGGGGGGTGATATCACTCTAACTTGCAGTACAGCAGTAAAGAGTGATTGAACTTTATTAGAGCACAAGTCACATGACTTGGGGACAGCTGGGAAATTGACAATATGTCTAGCCCCATGTCAGATTTCAAAATTGAATATAAAAAAATCTGTTTGCTCTTTTGAGAAATGGATTTCAGTGCAGAATTCTGCTGGAGCAGCACTATTAACTGATTCATTTTGAAAAAATTTTTTTTTCCCATGACAGTATCCCTTTGTTACTACAGCCATCAGTATATTCAATTAAATGGGTGGTGGAGCAATTCCCTGTCTATAGAAGGGATTTCCTACAAGCAGCAGCAGCTTCAATGGGGCAAAGCAAGTGACCTGGTGATGTTAACCTCACAATAACTTTTAGTCTGAACATGTGCCAAAAAGGGTAAAACCCATTTCCTTTTATCTAAAAAAAAATCTGAAAATTGCACACATAACCTGTCATGCATAACAAGTTATTCTTACCCTTTAAATACAGTCGATTGTAGCTACAATACAGTAAGTCATATGCTACAGTTAACATAAGAATTGCCTCTTCCCTACCAGGCCGTGACACTCTAAATCCTGAGATCACCAGGAATGAGACAATCCCAGAATGTGAGATGGATTGTGAAGATCCTCCTGAAAGAGGAATGGACCCCGGTCCCCCTGCTGGTTAGTCTTATCATTCTTTTTTTTTTTATTAATTTAAAGGTGAAGCAAAGTAAACAAAGGATGGTTCACCTTTAAGTTAACTTTTATTATGTTTTAGAACATTCTAACCAACTTTTCAATTGGTCTTCATTATTTATTTTTTTAAAGTTTTCGAATTATTTGCCCTTTTCTTCTGACTCTTTCCAGGTTTCAGATGGGGGTCACTGACCCCATCTAAAAACAAATGCTCTATAAGGCTACACATTTATTGTTATTGCTACTTGTTATTACTCATCTTTTTACTCAGGCCTCTCCTGTTCATATTCCAGTCTCTTATTGAAATCACTGCATGGTTGCTAGGGTAATTTGCACCCTAGCAATGAGATTACTGAAACTGCAGAGCTGCTGAATAAAAAGATAAATAACTCCCAAACCACAAGTAATAAAAAATGAAAACCAATTGCAAATTATCTCAGAATATCACTCTCTATATCATACTAACAGTTAATCTAAAGGTGAACCACCCCTTTAAGGCAAAAAATATTATATTAATAATATATAATATATTTCTATGTGAATTCACTGACTTAATAACTTCCATAGGGGGATCCAGTAACACAAACTCTCCGCTCAGTCCAGGGGACCTTTATGCACAAGAGTCTCTGGGGGAAGAGAATAAGATGACACAGGAATATAAGGTACGGACTGCAGGATTTAAGACGTTCTATAAATGACTGTGTCTGAGAGATAAGTGCATTTATAAAAACATGAATGTGGATTTCTATAGTTAGGGTAAAAGGCAGTTGTCTCGAGAGACCTGATTGCTGAAATGTAACCAGAAATATGGTGCAAGTGACTTGTGTGCTGTTGTGTTCCAGGTTAAACAAGAGGAGGGGACCTTCCCACAGCAGTGTGACTATGAGCAAATTCCTACAGAGATCAGCACAGGTGAGATGCCTCCTACTCTCACACACCGCCCGTGACCTTCCAAATGCCGGCTTCTGACTTATGGGCTGAGTGTTTATAGATGCGCGCCTCTCGCCCCAGCTCTTTGTTTTTGTGATGTCATTGGCGGGACAGCCCTAGTCTATAAAAGGAAGTCGGGCTTGGGCTCGGATGGGTAGCAGGCACATCACTAAACACTACCAATGCAGTTTTTTGTTAATAGATTAGCCACAATAGTGCAAGCTATAAGACTTTATTTATTCTGCAGAAGGCTTTACCATATCTGAGTAACCGCTCTAGACACTTTCTCTGTTTGTTTAGGATAGCCGCTGCCATATTAGCTTGGTGTGACATTACTTCCTGCCTGAGTCTCTCCTGCTCACGCATAGCTCTGGGCTTAGATTACAGCAGAGAAGAGAGGGGGGGGGGAGAGGAACAAATTGAGCATGCTCAAGCCCTAGCCCTGGAGGTTTAAGCTGAAAACAGGAAGTCTGATACAGAAGCCCATGAGTACACAATAGAAGGAAAGAAATGTGGTGTTTCTTTTGACAGAGGACTCAGAGCAGCATTACTTTGAGGGTTTACTGGTGTATTTTTATAGACCTTTCTGATAAGGCTTACTTAGTTTTAGCCTTTCCCCTCTCCTTTAATAGGGCAACACTCTTTAAATCTTGAACTACTTGAGAAGGAATATGAGGGCAAGTGTATGAATCCTGCAGGGGATAAAATGCAACCAGCTCTCCTTACAGGTTAGATATTCTAATCATTTTCCCTTTTTAGTTTTATACATTTGCCATTGCATCATGTATTCATTTGTTCTGGTTTCAAGATTTATTTATTTTTTGCCTTTTTGCCATGGAAATTGAAAATGCAACTGAGAAGTAAATCTGCGCTGCCCAGTCAGATATAGGCAATGTCCTGCATGAATTCTCTGACAGAATTTCTTCTCTAGGGGAATGCAGTAACAAAAACTCTCCACTCGCAACTCCCAGGGACCTTTATGTGCAAGAGTCTCTGCAGGAAGAGAATAGGATGACACAGGAATATCAGGTACTAAACTGACTGTTTAATAGAGAAGGTTTCTATTTATGTCATTTTAAATATATATTCTTTTTATGTCTGCACCTTGGGGGGGGGGCTGGGTGAAACAAAAATTTCATTATAAGAAGTATTGCATTGATTGTTTGATAACACAAGACCTATAAATGTGACTCTTTATAGAGAGATAATTGCAAATAAAATCATGCTTGTTAAAGGACAAGGTAGGTTAAACTAAAGAAGTAGCTAGAAATGTTGTACATGATGTTTTGTGCTTCTGTACCAGCCCAAGACAACCACAGCCCTTTAGCAGTAAAGATCTGTGTCTCCAAAGATGCCCCAGTAGCTCCCCATCTTCTTTTCTGCTGATTCACTGCACATGCTCTGTGCTGCTGTCACTTACTGAGCTTAGGGACCCACTCACAATATACAGTACACATAGAATAGAAATGTCACAATATAAGGCTGATTAGTAATTAATACACATAATTACTACATGGCAGCACAGAAACCAGTGTAATTAGCATCAGAATTTAATCAGCAAACCTGTAGCATCAGCTTATATTACAGGGGAAGCTCATTTTCTGCTGGATAATTAGTGACGAGCCCTAAGCTTAGCTTCTCAACAGCCAATCAGAGCCCACTGAGCATGTGAGTGTCACAGACACTTTCCAAGATGGTGACCCCCTGTGACAAGTTTGAAGTCCTGGATCATTGCTGCTATTGACAAGTTGAAACTTTAGCCTCGCTCAATAAGTTCACTATATAGAATATTGCATTTTTAGCCCTATTAATTTTTAGGGTTTAGTTCTCCTTTAATGAGCTCTTCTGTATGGGGGGGAGGAAAGGTAGTTGGCTCAGGAGGGGTTTGTGTTGTCATTTGGCTGAAATGTAACCAGGAATATTGTGCAAGTGACTTTATGTTCCAGGTTAAACAAGAGGATGTGAACTTCCGGCAGCAGTGCAACGATGAGCAAATTCCTACACAGATCATTACAGGTAAGATAAGTCCTACTAACGCGCACCTGTAGGCAAACCCCATTAGTTTGTGTGTGCGCCACAATAACAGAATGCCTTCTCTGTGCATACATAGACACCCAGCATGCGACAGCAGCAGACTGTAGAGAATTATGCAGATTAATTCAAAGCACTTTTTGGCAAAGACTTGATCTCTCACATTCCAGCTAACTACACCTATGAAGACAAACGCATTTAGTTTAGCGGTACCTCATATAAACTACTTATTATAGTTCATTGAATTTTTTTATGTATAAGATGGTACAATAGAATTAGTGAAGGCAGAAAACAAGCCTCCCATAAACTACTTGTTACAGCCCATCCCATTTGACCATCATTATATTTGTGTTTGTGTGTTACACGGTATAGCCGAGTCAGCCAACACACCTGTATATAGATCCAGAAAGGCTGTTGCTCAGTGTTGCAGTTAAGATGGCCATGCATAGAGAGATCTGATTGTTTGGCGACGTCACCAAACAATCAGATCTCTCCTCGATATGTTAACCTTAAGGTGGGCAATATGGGGGCTGATCCAATCGTTTGCCCTAGGAGCCAACAATTGGATCACAACGAGAAGAATATGGGCAGTCGGATTGAGGACTGCATTAACGAACCAATGCTGTCCTCGATCTGATGGGATCTTAAAACCCACCCGACTTCTGTCTGACTTTCAACCAGAAATCGATCGAGGAAGCTCATCTGAGGGCCCCATACAAAGCCCAATAAGCTGTTGACTTAATCTGCCGGCATCTTATATCTGTCCATGTATGGAGGCCTTAAGCCCCCTGCGAAATGCCTGTGCCTGTAGACAAAGGACTGTGAAAGGACTGTGTGTCTGAAATGCAGCACAACCCTGTGCGTAACCTATTCCTAATTTCTAAAATAGATTGTATGGGAGTTATGTAATTAAAGGGCATGTAAAGGCAAAGAAATAAAATACCACCTTTACTTTCTTTAATGAAAAAGAAACCTATCTCAAATATACTTTAATTAAAAAATGTATAGAGTTTTTATAAGAAACCTGACTGTATGCAGTGAAATTCTCCCTTCATTTACTGCTGTGGATAGGAATCGTCAGACGGTCCCTAACTGCTCTGCAGGGAAACAATCATACTTATGAACAGCAGGGGGAGCCCCCACATTACTTCCCAGCCATGCAGAACTCAAGCAGCTTTGTTTGTTTCCCTGTAGAGCAGTCGGTGACTGTGTAGAGATTTGTATTGGATTTTATTTTTGCCTTTACATTCCCCTTTACTATTTCCAACTCCAGCTGCAGGGACAAAGATCATGGAGCCAGATTTAAACAGATAAACTGGGATTCTATTGGGAGGATTATTTTGCTGCAGCCACTGGTTCTGCAGTGTTGGAGAAAGTTTGTATTAAACAATACAAAAACTATAAAATCCACATTAGATTACATGACAACACAGGACCCAGTGCAGTCTGTATATTCTGATTATTAATCAGTCTTGTGTATCGGCTTCTGGCAGATATTATTTGACTTGTGCCGTTTTGATCATTTATGAGCAGCCCAGACCACACTGAGCATGTGTACAGTCTTGGTCTTGCAAAGATGTTTAACAAAGTTACAAGATGGTGACCCCTTGTGGCCAATTTGGAAAGCATAAATCATTTGTTTGATTAGGCTTGTGGTGCAGTAAGTTTATGTTTAGTATACAAAATACAGCATTTCTAGCCTTATTCTATTTTAGACTTTACTTCCCCTTTAATGGCTATGGGTCTAGAAACTCAGAGCAACCAATGAGCCAATAGCATTTACAGGACTGCTGTTTGAAAGCAAGCTATTGGTCATTATATTTCCCCAAATAGTTGTTATAGGACTGATCAATAGAAAGTCTTTCTTTTCTACCATCAGGTGGAGCTGCCAGCTGGAGAATCCCACGAGGAGAGCTTCATTCCATCTCTGAATTTCCCAACACTAATGACCAAAGTGCAAGTGTTCCTTGTGAGAATTCACCTGCAGAAAGGACAAGTCAGTCAGTGAGACTTAGTAACAATAACTTTTCTTTCCATGAAGAAGTCGGTCTCCATGAGCCTCCCAGACACCAAACCGGGACAGAGTATTCGTCTTTACTATTTAATGTTCCAGGAGTTGACTACGTGCAGAACCATTCAGAGAGCAGAGGCAGATCAAGGGAGAAACCCTACGTGTGTTCTAAATGCGGAAAAGGTTTTGCCCACAAATCGACTCTCGTTAAACATCAGAGTTTCCACATGGGCGACTTTACCTGTTCCCAGTGCGGAAAAAGTTTCAACTGGAAGTCCAACCTTCTGGTGCACGAGAGAAGTCACGCCGGGCAGAAACCCTTCGCCTGCTCCGAGTGCGGAAAATGTTTTGCCCACAAATCGACTCTGGTTAAACATCAGCTGTTCCACATGGGAGCCTTTACGTGTTCCGAATGCGGCAAAGGCTTCAGCCAAAAGTCGAATCTGTTAGCCCATCAGAGGCGCCACACCGGCCACAAACCCTTTTCCTGTTTCGAATGTGGGAGATGTTTCAGCCAGAATTCCAGTCTGATAACGCACCAGCGAATCCACACGGGGGAGAAACCATTTGCCTGTTCTGAATGCGGCAAGTGTTACACCCAGTACGCCAGTCTCCTCGTGCATCACAGGACTCACACGGGCGAAAAACCTTACGTCTGTTCCGAATGTGGGAAAGCTTTCAATCAGATGGCCCACCTTGTTAAACACCAGCGCAGCCACAAGCCCTGACTGAATATCCTCGGTCTCTCGCTTAATGGACTCTAGTTCCAAAGAAGTTAATTTTATAGAGCTCTTCTATTATTTATGATTTGTTGAAATATGTTAAAGAACATGTGAATGGATTTTGATCTTAACTGAAAGTTTTATTTCTAAATATGATCAATGAAAAAATATTTGCCCCACATTTCATCTTTTCTCTGTTATAGAGAAACTCTCAACAGTGTTTCTCCATCGGGCGGGTGAAGGAATTTTTATTCATTTTATACCCTGTATTTCAAGCTTTCTGCTACCTACTGGGTCACTCATGTTTTTGGCTAAATTCCAAACATGCTTTCACATGGTTCTTTGTGGTCGATGGTGCCACCCTCTCATACAGGCGAGTCGTGTTGAGGGCTCGAAATGTTGTCCCAAACTTAGAGTGAAGCTTGGCAGTAGCAGGGCAAACTAACAGCTGAGAGGCTGAAAGGGGTTGTTCACCTTTGAGTTAACTTTTAGTTTGCTGTAGAGAGTGATATTCTGAGATATATTCTTGCAATTGGTTTTCATTTTTTATCAATTCTGTTTTTTGAGTTATTTAGCTATATATTCAGCAGCTCTCCAGTTTGCAATTTCTGCAGTCTGGTTGCTAGGTTCCAATTTCCCCTAGCAACCATGCATTGATTTGAATAAGAGACTGGAATATGAATAGGAGAGGCCTGAATAGAAAGATGAGTAATAAAAAGTAGCAATAACAATACATTTGTAGCCTTACAGAGCATTTGTTTTTTAGATGGGGTCAGTGACCCCCAATTGAAAGCTGGAAAGAGTCAGAAGAAGAAGAAGGCAAATTATTCAGAAAGTATAGGAAATAAATAATCAAGACCAACTGAAAAGTTGCTTAGAATGGGCCATTCTATAACATAAGTTAACTTAACAACCCTTTAAGAACAAAAAGTGAATGAACTGCAGTGGCCCAGTCTCTGCCCTTATCTCCAATGGGAAAGCTGCAGCACCTTTTGAATATCAAGGTTGACAGGCGCCGTTTGAATAACATGAACAAGGAGGAGCAAAACTGCCTGAGAGACCGGCGCTTTTGAAGGATTACAATAATAGGTACATCA
This sequence comes from Xenopus laevis, assembly GCF_017654675.1. NCBI lineage: Eukaryota > Metazoa > Chordata > Amphibia > Anura > Pipidae > Xenopus > Xenopus laevis. Next base: position 183,403,478 of record NC_054373.1, read on the forward strand.
GGGGTTTCTGTGTTGTGTGAGGTTGTTTAACACATTTTGTTAGAGAAGTGGGAGTTTTCCTTTAATATTCCACTTATGGCATATTGTATACATTGCCCATGAAATATACAGGCATGTTGTCCTGGATGATATTCAAGTGTGCAGAACTAAGCAATATAAAGCGTTTTTTTTGCCATATTTATTTTTTCAGATAATCATCAATTAGAATAAACTAAATAATTTTCACAAGTTAAATTACATTTAAATGACATACAGGATAGTGGAAATTTCCTACCTGTCGGTTGTACATCTCTATAAATCAATGTAGGCCAAATCCTTGATGCCCCCTCCCTGTGCCCAGGTATTCCCGGAACCACCCGATCCCTGGCCACATTTCTGCTAATTTCAAGAACAGAACATAAGGGCATTTCCAAGCAGGAATTGTACTTGCGTGAGAGTTGCTTTTCCTTTCTAAAATATTGGTGGTACGCTGATCCCTCTCCATATTAAGGATAGGTTGTGTGGACACAGGGAATATTTCTTGCTAAGCCCATCACCTTGGAGAATGGGGCATCGTCATACTCACCATTCAAGTCCCAATGGTAGAGAAAAGGGATTTAGCTAAAGGCAAGGGAGTTTGTGCTTTAATATCACTGTAAACAACATTCTAGCAACCGACAGACACAATTCTTTTGGTGGAGGGGCAGGTTGGGGTTTAGTTAGCACCAGAGATCTTTGATTAATTCAGTGTTTTTTACTCGTGGAACTGCAATGAGTCAAATAGAAGGTAAAGAGGACGCTCCATACACAGCCACCACTTAAAGTTGTTGACTAACTGCTCCTGTTCCACACAAACTTCTAATCCGTTTTCTGAAGACCTCATCTCTAATCCCATAAATGAAAGGACTGAGGAACCTAGGCAAACACATAAAAAGTAGGAAACTGACTATGGACACGAGAAAACTATAATCTGAAAAAGATGTTAACGTGAAAGAGGAAACTAGGGACACCATGTATAGGAGGAGTTGGGCGCCATGCAACAAGATGGTTTTTGCTGCCTTAAAGGCTGAGGATTTGCCTGAACCAACTTTCCAAGCAACCAACATGACTCTGATGTATGTGTATATGATTATAAGCCCAACCAGGGCTAGACTTGCAATATAAACAATGGTTACAATGGTGAATTGCAGCTTGTTGAAAGTCAGTGCTTCTCTGTTGCATATGACGTAGAGTGTGAGGAAGTTGGTCTTGAGAGATGAGGCCATGACGATAAGGTCAGCCACATTAGGGATCAGCCCAACCACCCAGATCAAGGCAATAGCTACATTTGTTTTTTGGACAGTGCACAGTTCCACGTGTCTCAGTGGGAAGCATATGGCTATGTAGCGTTCCAGTGCCATGGCAGCGAGGTTGTATGGAGTCACCCTAAAAGTCGATGTTGCAAGGGTGAGTATGAAATAGCAAAAGGGTGCTGGCATGTAGATGAGGTAGAGGAAAGCCATAAGTAGAAATAGACTCACAAAGAGATGGAGGGAGTCATTAAAGAGCATGTGGACAAAGAACACATAGCGAGCAATCTCCCGAACGTGAGGCGTACTGAAAAACACATTCAGGATCACCGATACGAAGTACAAGAAAGAGCAGAAGCAAAGAAATGTCCCCAGGAAAAGGGTTGTCTTCACGATTTCCAGTGTTTTGGAGGACACCATGGTTGTGTTGCTGTAGAGTGATGTAGCATTCGACATGGCACACAGATTGGGGCTGCTTCTCTTCTATAGTCAAAGACTAGGAAGGAGAGGGAAAAGATAAAATGAAAATATTAACCCTATAATTATCTTGTAAAAAAAACAAATACAAGTAATAGTATTGTAGAAGTAATACTTATATTGGCTGTCAATAAAAATATATTGCAAGCTTTCGGAGCACCTAGGCCCCTTAGTCAGGCAAAATGTATTTGTTTGGTTTTTTATTTGTTACTGGCTAATACGCTACCACAGTTTTTGTCTTGTACTATAAGCACAGTAATTATCTTTAAATTACATGATATGACGGATTAATATAACTACAACATCATAGCAATAAATCTCCAACTGAAGGACCAAAGCAATAAAACCCCTAGTCAAGGACCAAAGCAATTAAATCCCCCAGTCAACTGAAGGATCAAAGCAACTAAACCCCCAGTCATTCGGGGACCAAAGCAATAAAACCCCCAGTCAAACTGTGGGATCAAAGCAATGAAATACCCATTTATTTGAAGGATCAAAGCAATGAAACCCCCAGCCAACTGAGGACCAAAGCAATAAAACCCCCAGTCAACTGAAGGATCAAAGCAATAAAACCCCCAGTCAACTGAAGGATCAAAGCAACTAGACCCCCAGACAACTGGTGCCGAAGCAATAACCCCCCCCCCTGTCATCTGAAGGACCAAAGCAATAAAACTCCCTGTCAACTGAAGAATCAAAACAACTAAACCCCCAGTCAACCAAAGGATCAAAGCAATTAAATCCCCAGTCAACTAAGGACCAAAGCAATAAAACCCCAAGTCAACTGAAGGATCAAAGCAACTAAACCCCCAGTTATTTGGGGACCAAAGCAATAAAACCCCCAGTCAATTGAAGCATCAATAAAACCCCCAGTCAAAATGAAGGATCAAAGCAATGAAACCCCCATTTATCTGAGGATCAAAGCAAAGAAATCCCCAGTCAACTGAAGAATCAAAGCAATGGAACCCCCAGTCAAATGAAGAATCAAAGCAATAAAATCCCCAGTCAAACTGAAGGATCAAAGCAATGAAACCCCCATTTATCTGAAGGATCAAAGCAATGAAATCCCCAGTCAACTGAAGAATCAAAGCAATGGAACCCCCAGTCAACTGAAGAATCAAAGTAATGGAAACCCCAGTCAACTGAAGGAGCAAAGCTATGAAACCCCCAGTCAACAGAAGGAGCAAAGCTATGAAACCCCCAGTCAACTGAAGGACCAAAACAATGAAACCCCCAGTCAACTGAAGGACCAACACAATTAAACCCCCAGTCAACTGAAGGATCAAATCAATGAAACTCTCCATCAACTAACTGCACATAACACAAAGCCTAATACTTCTGTGCATATTAAAAACTGTCCTTAACATAAAAATGTCATCAAAATAGCAAGCATTTTTATATGTACAGATATCGAAGTTCAAATACAGTCTGTAACATTGTTAGTTTGATAATTACATATAGGTGAATGCAGATAAAGAAGACAAAAATAGTCAGACATACATTGATGGATACATACTGATTTGACGATACGCAAAGATGAAAGAACTACACACAGATACATCGTAAAACAGACACAGATACACACTGATATTTAGATGCACTGCAAGTTGGTAGAGATGTTTGGGGAGGCTTTCAGTTGGAGAACATGTATATAAATATATAGCAGTTGATCTCATTCTGGGGAGACTAAGCCTCCCATCTTTATTATTTTCCGCCTATGTGTTGGACTGGGGCAAGAAGGATGTACAAGAGAACCAGAGATTGCAAAAAGGGATTACGATCTCAGCCTGGCAATTATAGCCCAGTAAGCTTGACATCCGTAGTGGGCAAATTATTTTAAGGCTTGTCCACCATCCCTGAAACATTTTCTTCTTGAAGAAAAAAAACTGGTGTCTAGTGATGTGCATATAAGAAATCCAACCAACCTAACCCAGCCCTTCTTAAACTGTGCCCCTTTGTAAAATGTGCGGATTGAGAAAAACTCGAACCGAACCTGCCCCCGCCCGCATTTGGCTTCCCCCCTCCATTTAAAAACAACAAGTCTCTGGGGACAGAAGCTGCATTTAACATATATAAACAGTATAATGAATGTTGCAAAACCAATCCGGAAGCAAAGATTTGAAACGAGTTCATTGCAGCTGTGGCTAAGACTAACCTCAAAAAGTTTTAAGTATATTAATAGTAAAAAGATACAGGTTAAGAGTGTTGCTCCTTTGAATAATGGTACCAGTATGGTTGTAACAGATACAGAAAAGGCAAATGTGCTAAATCAGATCTTTTTTTCTGTGTATATAATAGAGGAGTCTAGGTTCTCAGGCTCACTTTATAGCTGCACTGTTGGCTCAGCTCAATCTAGTCAGTGGTTGACTCAGGATATGATCCATAAAGCTTTGCTAAAAATGAATGTGAAGGCACCAGGGACAGATGGAATACACCCCCGTTTTTTAGGGGCTCTTAGTTAATTTTAAGACAAGCTACTATTTCCGATATTCTCAGACTCACTGTTATCTGGTATGGTACCTATGGATTGGAGGAAAACTGATGTCATTCCAATATTTTAAAAGGGATTACAATCTCAGCCAGTATAGGCCAGTAAGTTTGACATCTGTGGTGGGCAAATTATTTGAAGGCTTGTTAAGGGATCAAATTCAAAATGTCCTAGTGAATGGCATTATGAGCAGCAATCAGCATGGCTTTATGAAGGATAGGTCATGTCAGACTAATCTGATTGCTTTTTATGATGAGGTAAGTAAGATGCTGGACAGTGGGTGGGGGCAGTAGATGTGATCTATTTGGATTTTGCCAAAGCGTTTGATACTGTGCCCCACAAACGACGGCTTTCTAAACTAAGGTCTGTTGGGCTTAATGAAGTCGTTTGCAAGTACCGCTAGAGTCTATCTTCTTTGCTAGCGAAGTTACACCAGTGGCCATTAGTAAATCAGTGAAGTTCCGAAATGACGTCACGCTGGCGAATTTTTGCCAGCGTTAGTCACTTCGCCCTTTAGTAAATTTCCCCCTTGCAGTCAGAAAGGAATTTTTTCCCCAATGAGGCAAATTGGAGAGGCTTCAAATGGGGCTTTTTTGCCTTCCTCTGGATCAACTGGCAGTTAGGCAGGTTATATATAGACTTAAAAGGTTGAACTTGATGGACTTATGTCTTATTTTCAACCTAAGTTACTACGCTACAGTCAGGACTTATTGTATGTGGGCAGCTGTGCTCCCCTGCATGCTCAGTTTGCTGCATTGCTGCTAGTACAAGCTGTATGAGAGCACAGAGCAATACTGAGGACTAATCAGCCTTATATTGTGACATTTCTATTCTATGTGTACTGTATATTGTGAGTGGCTCCCTAAGCTCAGTAAGTGACAGCAGCACAGAGCATGTGCAGTGAATCAGCAGAAAAGAAGATGGGGAGCTACTGGGGCATCTTTGGAGACACCGATCTTTACTGCTAAAGGGCTGTGGTTGCCTTGGGCTGGTACAGAAGCACAAAACATCATGTACAACATTTCTACCTACTTCTTTAGTTAGGCTTTAGTTCTCCTTTAAATGTATCAAGAATGAACTGTCACTTCCACAGGCAAGGACTTCCATATCAAACTAATTATAAAGAATAGCTTTGCTGGTGCCTAAATCCCCTCTCTCCCCTGTCACAAGGAATAATCTGTGTTCCATTATTTCAGGAATAAACCATTGCCTTAACACTCCCCTATTGTGAACCAGAGACCCTCCTTAAATCCTCCAAATCTGACAAGTCCGTCTCATCCTCTTCTAAATCTGCACTGATGTATATTTATTAATTTGCTTCCTATGCACTAATAGTAATGGCAAATAGGATATTAAATGGCCTGAGGCTCCATTTTTTATTCTTTTACTATTATTATCTTTCTGTTCACTTTGCAGTCATGTATAGGGCTATTGATGAAAGTAGAAAATGGTTCAAATTTAAGAATATTGAGCTTTGCCTTTTCAAATATAAAGGTACAAAAATGAAGGTATAATTAGTAGAAGTTTGAGAGTAGGAACATATTTGCTACTTACATGGAGGCTCTGCATTTAGAGGGGGGCAGGAGTGCGCAGGTGGAACCAGCAGTTCACGTCAGACGAGATGAGCTCTTTGCGGTTTCGGTGTCGGGGGGGAGAGGTATTTATCTGTTCAGTTGTCCCTGTGGGGTTTTGGCATCATTAACGCATGGAGACTTAGCTTGTCACATAATTCCCTATAGGGCACATATTTATAAAATGTTATGAATTTTGTACAAAACAATAATTTGTAATGTTATATAGTGGGCCCATAACTTACCCACCCCCTGAGTCAGACTGGGTGGTCCTACCACCTTATGGGCACCCCACATACCCCTAAGCCCCCCAACCATGAGGTGCACCTGGCTCTGCAAACTCCCTTTGCCCCAGTATCTTGTCACATATCTTGGTTTCTTATTTTGCGTCCATGACCAGGGCCAGGGGGAGGTCACATGACAACACCCAGGGCTTCAGTAGGGTTGGACTGGGCTGGCAGGGCCCATGAGGGGTTGAGGCCAGTGGAGTTTTGTCATAGTGTCCCACCGACCCAGACGACCCTGCCCACCACAGACCCTCAGGACCCTCAGTGCCCATTGGGGCTGCAATCTCAGAGCCCCCCAATCCACTCCAGGCCCCCTGCCCTAGTCTTGAGGTCATTGCCAGAATACCCAACACTACAACCACCTCCCTCTTCACCGAGAGGACCTTGTTACCTCCCAGCCCAGTCCAAAACTGATAATGAGATGTCCGTATCCAGGACCGCCATCAGAAATCGCAGGCCCCATACGACAAAATTTCCTGGGCCCCCTGGGCTGCGCCCACCGCAAGCCCCACCTACAGGTCTGCCCTCCCCACCCCACAGGTCCGCCCCCCACCACACAGTAAAAAAATATAAAAAATATTGGTGGCTTGGGTTCCCACATGTTAATAAAAAGATATTGGTGGTCAGAGCCCCCCATAAAAAAAACTTTTGTGGCCAGCCCCCCCCATTAAAAAATATTGGTGGCTAGGACCCCACATGAGAAAAAAAAATTGGTGGCCAGCCCCCCCCCCACACACACACTATAAGAAAATTGATGGCCAGGGCCCCTTAAATGTCCATGCCTTCTCAAAGTCAGCAGCTCTCACAAAGATGGGGGGCCCGGCTAATCAAGTAAGTGTGGCGTGGCCAGGCCCCCTTACCCTCGGGCCCCCTACAACTCTCCTCCCTGTCCCCCCCTGATGGCGGCCCTGTCCGTATCAGTGATGAATGTGCAAGCGAATAACAGTTTCATTTTATAGTTCCCGCTGGTATGGAGGGATGGATGTGGGGTAGGAGGTATTTTATCTGATTAATCCACCCAGTTATACCAAAACCAAAAAGGACACATTAGCTCTTGGAAACCCTTTGTCTGCTGGTACCTTTTGATCTTGCATGTTGCCAATAAACACATAAATGGCTCATAAATACAAGTTTCTTTCTGGATTGTTAATGTATTCATGGAAAAATGAAATATGTCAATGCTCAATCAAGTAAGGCTCTGGGGGGAAATGCAGTCGCAAAACAAAAATCCCATTGTTCCATTCATTTTTACAAATTTGACTTTTAGACGTGTTCCCAGCGAAGATATAATTAATCCTTATTGGAGGCAAAACTATCCTATTTGATTTCATGAATATTTACATGATTTTTAGTTAACTTACAGAAAGCCAAATTACAGAAAGACCCCCTTATCCGGCAAACCCCAGGTCGCGAGCATTCTGGATAACAGGTCCCATACCTAAAGATAAAAGGCAAAATGCTGGTGAGCCACTGGGGGTTGCAAATTGTTGGACACACACACTTCCTGCCCCAAAAAATGCACCATCTCAGGGTACTTTACCTCCTAGTGCCATATTGCAATATTGTTCTAATGTCACAGCCATTCCTTGCTTTACCCTATATAAGTGCATTTCTTTGCTTTACTCTAGGTGAGTGCATTTCTTTGCTTTACTCTAGGTGAGTGCATTTCTTTGCTTTACCCTAGGTGAGTGCATTTCCTTGCTTTACCCTAGACGAGTGCATTTCTTTGCTTTACCCTAGACGAGTGCATTTCTTTGCTTTACCCTAGACGAGTGCATTTCTTTGCTTTACCCTAGACAAGCTCATTTCTTTGCTTTACCCTAGAAGAGTGCATTTCTTTGCTTTACCCTAGATTAGTGCATTTCTTTGCTTTACCCTAGGTGAGTGCATTTCTTTGCTTTACGCTAGGCGAGTGCATTTCTTTGCTTTACCCTAGGTGAGTGCATTTCTTTGCTTTACCCTAGGCGAGTGCATTTCTTTGCTTTACCCTAGGCGAGTGCATTTCCTTGCTTTACTCTAGGCGAGTGCATTTCTTTGCTTTACCCTAGAAGAGTGCATTTCTTTGCTGTAAGAAACTTACCTGGTGGTCTAGTGGGGGACGGCAGGGACGCCTGCTGCCCCCTCGGCGGGGCCACCCGCCGCGTCGTGCGGTTCCTGCTAGGCCGCAGGCGCCGGATCCCGTGGGTGCGCGTTAGGCCGCAGGCGACTAATCTCTAGGGCGCGCGTGGCGCGCCTCTGTGGAATTTAAAGGTGCAGGTGCGCTGGCGTAACGATGCCAGCACGCAACAGCGTGAACCCAGTATAGTATAAATAGCCCATTCTGTCGACAGCACCTTGCCCATGATAGAACTTGTTTCTGGTGGTTCCTGAGCCTTGTGCATCCGTTCTGTTCTATATCTTGTCTGTTTGATTACCCATGTTTGACCCTGCCTGTTCCTGACTATTCTGCATTCTGTATCAAGACCCTCGCCTGCCGAAAACAACTCTTCCTGCTTAACCCCTCGATTGACAACCTGGTTTGACCCAAGCCTGCCTGACGATTCTTGATATCTGCCTGCCTCGACCCAGCCTGTCTGATGATTCTCTTGCCTGCTCCATTTGTACCGTGACCTTTGGCCCAAAAGACTCTGCTAACAGCCGTGCCCCTTTGCCAGCCAGAACATCTCACCTTGTACCCCTCGTTAAGTCCAGGTGGCACCCAAGTAAGCTGAGGGCTCCTCCCAAAGCCCAACGGTGGTCACACTACTGGTGAAGCCGAGCCAAGACCAGGGTGCTTGGCACTTGTATTGGGTGCCGTTCGTGACATTTGCTTTACCCTAGGCGAGTGCATTTCCCTGCTTTACCCTAGACAAGTGCACTTATTTGGCAATTTATTTGCAGATTACCTGGCTTCGATAGGAGCACAGGATGCCTGGAACACTGTATAAGGAGATTAAGTTAGAGGTTAATGTATAATTAGTTTTGGCCCCTAGATGGAGCCAAAGAGTTATGTAAAAAGGTGATAGTGGTAATTACAGTATAGGAGCCTCTAGAGGGAGCTAGTCAGTAAAGTAATTTCAAAAGAGTTGAGGGGTGGAAACTAGAAGGTTATAAAAAGGGGAGTTTCTGAACTCTAAGGGGCAGATTAACTAAAGTCCGAATGGTAAATTCAAATTTTCATAACGATAACTCGATTCAAGTTCAATTCAACTTTTCAGGTCGGTACTATTTGATTTAATTTTAGACATTCAAATTTTTCCATAAAAACATACCATTCAATACTCACATTATTCTAAAATTCGACCTTTGACAAATAACCCCCTAAGGGTCCCATTTATTAAACCTCCAATTTATCTGGTTGAGGTTTTAAAAGGGAAAACTGGAATTTTTAAAGATTTATTATACCCCAAAGCTGCTAAAAATCCAAATCTGAAAATACTCCATCTCAAATCTTTTGAGGTCATGTAGAAGTCAATGCCAGATGTCTCTGAAGTTTCTTGCCATCGTGATCTGCGCTGGAAAATATGGGTTTTTGTCCAATATCACTCGTACGATATGAATCGACGCTTGATTTTGTTGCAATGTTTTTTCGCTCCAACTTCTTCCAGAAAAATTGATAAATGAGTTAAATTTGTGGATAAGAATCAAAGCTGCATACTAACACCCTGCCTTTGAAAGGGATTCTGTCAAGGGAAAACAATTAATAGCGCTCCTTCAATCAATTCCTGCATTGAAATCTGGTTTTCAAAAGAGCAAATAGATTATTTTCTTTAATTTTCTTTATTTTAATTTCAATAATTTGATTTATTTTTATTTATTTAATTTCTAAATTTGACCTGAGGTTAGACATGTTCTTAGTTTCCCAGGTGCCATTAGCCATTGTGCTCTGATAAACTTCAGTCACTCTTTACTGCAAGTTGGAGAGATATCACCACCCCCAACAGCATCCCGATACCTTCATAACTAAAAAGGCTTCAATACCCAAGGCTGCTCCTGCCATGAGGCAACGAGTGGCCAGTTACAAAGGGCGGCAAAAACCCGCCTCTTGTAACTTTAAGAGCCGAATTTCCAGTTTTTAACCCGGCTCCGCTAGTGCAGAGAGTGCTATTGTGCTCAATGCACTAGCGATGCTGCCCCCCTTTGACCCACTCCGACACTGCTCTTTAAGTGTGGAGCGGTGGTGGCATCTGGGCTGCTGCCTCAGGAGTTCACAACTCACCCCGTTGAGTAAGAGAAACAATAGCACTGGCAGTGTCAGTTCCTGCCAAATAAAAGGTAACATTGAATAGGAGAAACAATATCTTATCTGAAAGCAGTTCCATTGTGAAGTTCTACCTCTTTATGAAAGCACAGAATCAGGCACAATGACCTGAGATAGCTGCCTACACACCAATAGTACAACTAAAAAAATACATTTATTGGTATATGAATAACATTTTAAATGGTAGAATGAATTATTTGCGATTTACAGTATAAATAATCATAAAAACTATAGCATAAAAATCAAGACAAGATCCCTTTAGCTCTAATTACTGGATCTTATTTTCAACTGAAATCCACTGGCATAGTATACAATGTGTTCAGGAAAGGCTTTGCCAAATGCTAAGGCTTTGACCAAATATGAATCCTACAGAGAAAGTCCTTGGCTTCAGCCAAATCTCTAATTAAATCCTAAACTTGATGCATTCCTAGTTAAACTTGTTCCACGTAGGTAAAAAAAAAAAGTCAACTTCTAGAGATATTCATCTTAGCTTGATAGAGACATGGACAGAGTAAAGCTTTCTTAGATATTTGCCAAATACCTCATCCCTCAGTCCGTAGATTAGAGGACTGAGAAACCTTGGAAGGCACATGAAGAAAAGAAAGTTGCTAATGGCCAAGAGGACAACGTATTCTTTAACATTGACCTCAATATATAAAGATATTAAGGACATCATACTCAAGAGAAGCTGGAGAGCATGGAGCAGAACGGTTCTACCAGCCTTGATGGCAGAGGATGTTCCTGAGCCGAGCTTATGAGCAACCAGCATGACCTTAATGTAGGTATAGATGATTATGGAGGCCACCAGGCATAAGGTTATCACCAAAACATTGGATCTAATTGTATTTTGAGTCGGGTTCACTGTTAACGTCTCTTTGGAACATATCACACGGAGTGAAAAAAATCTCTTCTCAGCTGAGAGGCTCAAGGTGATGAAATCAACAACATTTGGGGTGAGCCCCAAGGCCCATATGAGTGCAACGGCTGTAGTCGATCTGTGCCCAGAGCAAAACTCTGCGTGCCTGAGTGGGTGGCAAATGGCTACATATCGTTCCAGAGACATCACAGCCAGATTGTATGGAGTGATCCTAAACGTGCACGACACAAGGGTGACTATAACATAACACACTGGGACGGGTATGAAAGCCAGGTACAAGGAAGCCACCAGAAGGAAAAGTCCACCTATTAGATACAATGTATCATTAATGAGCATGTGGGCAAAAAGCACATACCGAGCCGACTCTCGTATTTGGGCGTTGGAGAAGAAGATGTATAATATCATGGTGATGAAATAGATAAAAAAACAAAAGCAGAAGTAGGAGAGGATCAAAAATGTCATTCTCACAATTTCAAGAGTTTTATTATTAACGATGGACACCTGGGTGGTATTGATAGGGAGGCCTGTAGAGTTCATGGCTGGAAAGGCTGTTGACAACAGGGGAAAAATGAATTAGTAAATATATCTTGGATATTCATGCAAAGAAGAAAAAAAACATTTTCTGGTTAAAAAAAAAAATCAAATCTTTCATGTTTTTTTTTAAAAAAAAACTCAACATTTTCAATATTTATTATACCCTGACCCTGGAAATAGCTTGAATCTGAAAAAAATACAAATCTAAATCCTGTTGAGGTCCTGTAGAAGTCAATGAACCATTCGAAAATGTTGGCACCCTTCATGATGTTCAAGTTTTTATCAGAGGGTTTTGCCCGAAAACTTGAATAATTCAATCAATTTGAATTTTTTCCTGTGGAAAACACGATTAATTTGAGTTTTCGGTTTTCTCAAATCAACTCGCAGAATCAAGTTTTTTCTAAATTAGATACCATTTGAGTTGTGAGTTCATTCAAGTTCATTCCCCCTTTAAATGTAAAAATCATGAAAAACTCTCTTTTGGCATCTAAAAGCTGGAGAGGTCATGTAGGAGCCAATGGGATCTGTCCTTAGCAAATTGTAAAATATTTATCTAATTTGTGGTTTTAGAATTTGTAACTTATTTTTTTTGGTAAACTGGTAAACAAAAAAAGCTGAGTATAAATTACAAATTTAAGTTTTTTTTCACAATTGTATTTTTTATATTCTGATTTTTTCAATAAATAAGGAAACACTTGTGCTTTTTTAAATGTGAGTTTATCTGTGCTGGTAAAAAAAACTCTAAAATTACACAAATCTGAATTTGGATAAATAAGGCCCTAAAGAGACTGACTGATTAGGTTTTCATGTCCTAATGGATTTTCTATTTTTTTATATAATTACTTCTTTATTATTGGAGGTCCTCAAATCTTTTTTGGACCTAAAGAGACTGATCCAACAGGGCTCCTTAAAAGAGACTGTGTTCATAAATGTATTGCAGATAATATGGTGTTACTAGAAATCAAAGGGGTTGTTCACATTTACATACATTTTTAGGAGGGTTTATTAAAACTCCAATTTTTCTCTTTATGTTAAGAATTAGACCTAACTCCCAATCACAATTTGGCTTCATTTACTAAAAAATCAGAGCAAAAACTGTATATGCGGGAAAAGTTGCAACAAAATCGTGTGACAATTCGAATTGTGCAACTGTTTCAAATTGTCGCTTAAAAAAACATAAATTTTTTTGATTTTTAAATGAAAACGAGCTTCAAAATGAAACCCACGAAGATCATGAAGGCAAGAAACATCGTAAAAGGGAAGGGACGTCTGCCATTGATTTCCACATGATCTCGACAGGTTTTAGCTGGAGTATTTTCGGATTTGGATTTTTAGCAGCTTTGGGCTAAACTCTGAATGCAAAAATCACAAAAAAAAATGTATTTTTTTTTTTAAATAAAATCTGACTTTTAACAAAATCACAATTTTTTTCCGAATTTATTAAACCCCGAGGATGGAAAAGTCCAAATCTGAAAATCCAGCATCTCAGACCTGTCGAGGTTGCATATAAGGCAATGGTAGAAGTCCCAATGATTTTTTGATGTGCTGTGGGTTTTGGCAATACCCTGAAGTTTTCGGAGTTTTCAGGTGAGAAATTCGAAAAAATTGGATGAAAAATGCAAAAAATCGTCAATATTGGATTTTTCATATTTTTTCCCACTAACAAAATTTTCGTGAAAGCGTAAAAAACCAGTGCTGATTTGGTTGGAGTTTTTTTCAGAAAATATTGAGACAAATTCGTGCTTTGATAAATAACCCCCTAAATCTCTAAAAATGTGTTTTTTTCCTCTAAAAATTTGTATTTTTTCCTGTTATAAACCCGATCAGAAAAATTTTAGGCTTAATAAATAGGCCCCTAAATATGGTGTAGACACTCAGGGGGTTATTTTTTTATTTTTTTTGCGGCATCCGATTTGATGCTAAAAAAACTGAAAAAGTTGCTGTAAAAAAGACGCATTTTTTCTGCAATTTATTAAGCCCCAAAGCTGTTCCACGTCCAAATCTGAAAATACGCCATGTAAAACCTGCCAAATTGATGTAAAAGTCAATGGCAGATGTCCCCTTAACCATTTGAAGGTGTTTTAACCCTCATGAAATGTTGGAGTTTTCAGGGTTTGATTCTGGTTTTTCTGCAAAAATTTGATTTTTTTCATGGTTTCGGGCGTCAAACGCGTTTTTATTTTGTATGACAATCCGAAAAAGTCAAGTTTTTTCCCAATCCGACTCTTTCGAGTTTTTTTTATTGCTAAATAAGGGCAAATGGTGGGTTTGTTCTGACTTTTTTTTATTTAAAAAAATCAGAAAAATTCGGATTTTGATAAATAACCCCCTCAGTGTCGCCCTGAGACAACGTAGTTGACACACATTTAAAAATCAGAATTTTAGCTTTAAAAGTTACCAGGAACGGCTTTTTGCAAGAGTTTAGTAACAATCAATCTAAAGTCACAATTGACTGTTACCTACTTAAAAACCAAATGTTGGATCAGTTGCTGCTGTATCTGAAAAAAATATTCTCTGTAAGAAAAAAGACAGTTTCCAGTGTAGTGGATTTTTTGTGTGCGAATGCTAATAAATATTCTGTGTTTTTTCGTACAAACATAGGATCTATTATCCAGAATTGTTGGGACCGGGGTCTCCTGGTTAACGGATCTTACCTTAAGGCTCATTTAAAAAAATCTTTCAGTTAACTTTTAGTATTTTTTAGTTATACAGTGGTTAATTCTAAGCAAATTTTTAATTGGTCTTCATTTTTTTTTTATAGTTTTTGAATTATTTGCCTTCTTCTAGTGACTTCTAATGACCCCATTTAGTAACAAGCTCTGTAAGGCTACAAATGTATTATAATTGCTACTTTTTACTCCCCATCTTTCAATTCAGGCCTCTCCTATTCATATTCCAGTCTCTTATTCAAATCAATGCATGGTTGCTAGGGGAAGTTGGACCATAGCAACCAGATGGCTGAAACTGCAAACTGGAGAGCTGCTGAATTGCTGAATAAAAAGTTAAATAAGTAAAAAACCACAAATAATAAAAAATGAAAAGCGATAACAAGTTTTCATATTCCAGTTATTCAGTTCACTGTGGGCATATCAGGGAAACATAAACTGATCTTGCCATGTTGGTAACAAGTGGATCTTTAAATCTATAACCTGCTTAAAAGGGTGGTTCACTTTTAAGTATGTTATAGAATGGTCAATTCTAAGAAACTTTTCAGTTGGTCTTCAATATTTATTTTAAATCATTTTTTTTAACTAATTGCCTTTTTCTTCTGACGCTCTCCAGTTTTCAAATGGGGGTCACCGACCCCATCTAAAAACAAATTCTCTGTAAGGCTGCAAATGGATTGTTATTGTTACTTTTTATTACTCATCTTTCTATTCAGCCCCTCTCCAGTGTCTTGTTCATATCAATGCATGGTTGCTAGGGTAATTTGGACCTTAGCAACCAGATTGTTGATATTGCAAACTGGAGAGCCGCTGAATAAAAAGCTAAATAACTCAAAAACCACAAATAATAAAAAAAATGAAAACCAATTACAAATTGTCTTAGAATATCCCTCTCTACATCATACTAACAGTTAATTTAAAGGAGAACAACCCCTTTAAGTAAATTTGTCGGATTGTTTTGCCACCAATATACATTCATGCAGCTTAGTTACATTAAAGGGGGACCCGTCACCCAAAAAAATTATTCCAAATCCTATTTTATCATGTTAGGCAAGCAAAATGAACTTTAATTACACTATATAAATTACAACAGCTATGAATGCTTTAATGAAAAAAATAAATTGGATTTCCTATTTAATTTGAAAAGGACTTTTATTATACAGCTTTTTATGTTTGGGTGACGGGTCCACTTTAAGGGGCAGATTTATCAAGGGTCGAATTTCAAAGTAATGGGAGTTTTTTTTGAACTCCGATAACTTTGAAATTCAAATAAAAAAAGACCAACCGGAATTTATTTACAAAAATAGGCCGAATTTGATTCAAAGTAGTTTTTTTTAAAGTCCACCAATTGACTTCTTATAGGTTCTAGGAAGTCCCCCATAGGCTAAAACAGCAATTCGGCAGGTTTTAGATGGTGAATGGATGAAGTCGAAGTTTTTAAAGAGACAGAACATGGTAAATTTTCTAATTTTTTTTTCAAATTCGATTCGAATTTAGACTATTCCCTAGTCAAAGTAGACAAAAAATAGCTCGAAATTCGATTTTTTTCTACTTGAATTTTCAATTCGACCCTTGACAAATCTGCCCCTTGGTACGAGGTTTTACTATTTCAGAGAAAATGGAAATAATAAGTCAAAATGATTTCCTTAAAAATGCCCTCTATGGGACACTGACTTCCTGTAATTTGAGGTTTTTGTGGATACGGGGTTTCTGTACAAGAGATCCCGTAGCTGTACTTGAGTTAATAGGAATAGTGTAGGAGAGTGATTGGGATAATCTGTACTTACCCCCGTACATGAAGCGCTGCAGTCTGTAGGTTTGAGCAGATACAGGGAGCTCTGGTGCTGATGGGTGACTCACGGGTGCTTTATTTATTCCAGGCAGCCCTGGGTATTTATATTATAGTATATTCAGCCACACCCCCTGCTGTATTCTACCCATTTAACCCATTAGATGCCTCAGCAGGATCCCTATGGCACCGCAACACCTGATCAGACTCCAGCTCAGCAGCATTTGATCCCAAAGAGAGTATTTTCCAACTATTTATTTCCAGCTGTTTCTTTCCAGCTATATTCTAAGGGCAGCGCTGAGCTGATTATATATATATATAAATAATAAATCAATTAATTGCAGAGCTCATTAACTCCCACAGCACAGAACCACAGAGCTGACGGGAATCACAAAGCAAATACATTCTTTTATTATCAGCACAGAAATGTTAAAAGGGTGGTTCACCTAACAGTTAACTTTAAGGGGCCGATTCATCAAGGGTCGAATATCGGGGGTTAATTAACCCTCGATATTCGACTAGGAATTGAAATCCTTCGACTTCGAATATCGAAGTCGAAGGATTTAGCGCAAATACTACGATCGTACGATCGAAGGATTATTCCTTCGATCGAACGATAAAATCCTTCGAATCGAACGATTCAAAGGATTTTAATCCAACGATCGAAGGAATATCCTTCGATCAAAAAAAGTTAGGCAAGCCTATGGGGACCTTCCCCATAGGCTAACATTGACTTCGGTAGCTTTTAGCTGCCGAACTAGGGGGTCGAAGTTTTTTTTAAAGAGACAGTACTTCGACTATCGAATGGTCGAATAGTCGAACGATTTTTAGTTCGAATCCTTCGATTCGAAGTCGTAGTCGTAGTCGAAGTAGCCCATTCGATGGTCGAAGTAGCCCAAAAAAACCTTCGAAATTCAAAGTTTTTTTACTTCAAATCCTTCACTCGAAGTTAGTGAATCAGCCCCTTAGTATGCTATAGAGTGGCTAATTCTAAACAACTTTCCAGTTGGTTTTTTAAATAGGTTTTTTTTAAGGGATACTGTCATGGGAAAACAGGGTTTTTTCCAAAATGCATCAGTTAATAGTGCTGCTCCAGCAGAATTCAAGAGTCAAGAGTGAGTTTATTGTCATTTCCTCCATATACGTTTGTACAGTACACAGTGAAAGGAAACAACGTTCCTCTAGGACCCTGGTGCTACACAACACAACGTAGATGTACCGGACAACAGACAAAAAGTGCAAGTGCAAAAACATGCAACTCCTGCAAGACAGGACAGTGCAGGGACAGGACAATACACTCAGCAGATGTAATATAAGTAAATAATGCTAAACGTCAGACATGATGGGACACATTTACTCAGGGTCAAATATCGAGGGTTAATTAACCATCGATATTCGACTGTCGAAGTTAAATCCTTCGACTTCGAATATCGAAGTCGAAGGATTTACCGCAATTCATTCGGTCGAACGATTAAATCCTTTCGAATCGAACGATTCGAAGGATTTTAATCCATCGATCAAACTATTTCCCTTCGACCAGAAATTTGTTAGAAAGCCTATGGGGCTAACATTGATGTTTGGTAGGTTTTACTTGGCGAAGTAGGGGGTCGAAGTTTTTTTTAAAGAGACAGTACTTCGACTATCGAATGGTCGAATGTCGTTATGCATGTGTTTTAGATGGTGACTTCGACCATTCACCATCTAAAACTTGCCGAATTGCTGTTTTAGCCTATGGGGGACCTCCTAGAACCCATTTGGAGTCAATTGGTGGGCTTTGAAAAATCAACCTTTTTTTTTGGGAAGATCCCCGAATCCAATTTGATCGAATGCGATATTCCTTCGATTCATACGATTCAGCTGAATACAGATCTATTCGATCGAAAATGGACCTTTTCGACCAAAAAAAAACTTTGACTTAATTTCTTAATGTCTTTTTGAATTCGAATTTTGAAGTTTTTTTGAATTCGAAATTCGACCCTTGATAAATATGCCCCTAAGGGTTCAATAGTAAATTTGAATTTTTTAATTATTTTTGATGTCAAAATTCACACATTCAAAAATCACATCTCGACCATGGAAACAGTCCTAATTTGAATATTCTCCAGCTAAAACCTGGCAAGTTAATGGCAGAGGTCCGTTGAGCCATTTGGAGATGTTAATTGTCTTCCTGACATTCGAGTTTTTTTTCCGGAGGAAAACTTGATTCGTATGATTCGAATTTTCTTAAATAACCTCCCAGTCAAATTTTGAGTGTATTCAAATGTATTACAGTTGTAGCGCTATAGTAAACTGACTTGTGCTAGGGCCGTTTACTCTACTTTCCTTGGTGGGCTGAGACCACCGATGAGCTCTCTTTCTCAGGGGTAAGCCCTCGCAGCGGGGTGGAGGCAAGGGTGTAGTGTAACTGTAACCTGATGCGATAGCACAATGATGGGCGCCAGTAGTTCTTTAACAGTTGAACCAAGAACAGTATTTATTGAACAATAGCACAGAGATCATTTAGCAAATTGATCCACAATGGAGTATAGAACATACACAGCAGCATAAAGGAAGTGTATACTCACAGCACGTATAGGCTGAATCCCCACAGGCTAGGGAATATACAGCAGAGAGTAAATTGACAGCATGTGATGGGTATTGCCCAGTTTTCAGGATATCTTCCAGTGGCAGACTAGGGGAACTCCTGACATCCCTATCTCAACACTTGGTTCCTTACTCTGGGTCAGTAATACCCTGGGATCTTTATCCCTCTAATCTCCTCAGCGGAGCCTTGAGCTGCTCAACTAAATAAC
The DNA here is from genome assembly GCF_017654675.1 of Xenopus laevis. Lineage (NCBI taxonomy): Eukaryota > Metazoa > Chordata > Amphibia > Anura > Pipidae > Xenopus > Xenopus laevis. The sequence continues at coordinate 183,422,464 of NC_054373.1, forward strand.
CTCTCTATCACTCCTAGAGTGATCTATAAAACGAGTATAGCTATCTAATTACTAGGGCCAAGGCGCCTAGGGTCAGCACTACCCATTCCCTTCCAGCCTGCTTGGTTGGGCTAAAGCAATGGACCCAGAGCACATGGTTCCTAAACCTTTTATACTCTGGCAAAGTGCCACTAGGGTACACTGTGTGAACTGCAGGGGTTACATAAGCACTAGGTCCCCATAAGGACCCACTGAGGTGTCCATATTACTAGGGAAGTGCCTGTCTGTAAAGTGTAAGGGTGTCTAAGATTTTCACATCCCTACACAGTAAAAAATAAAAATCACATGAATTCGAAATTCGACCTTTGCTAAATGGGCCTCTATATGCCGACTTGTGCTTTATACTTGAGTGAATATGAATTTCTGGCATGTTTTAGATTTATTTTGAGTGTGAAAACGATGGAGTTATTGAGTGGATATCAGAAGTGGAAGGAAAGGCAAGAGTCATATATATCTCCAAACTCACATTTGGGTCAAAGTGAAAATTCGAATTAAAAAAATTTGAATTTCAAGCTGATTTTTGTGTACTTTGACTAGGGAATAGTCCAAATTCGATTCAAATTTGAAAAAAATTTGAAAATTCGAATTTCGAAATGTATCATGTACTGTCTCTTTAAAAATTCGCCTTCAACCATTGGCCATCTAAAACCTGCCAAATTGCGGTTTTAGCCTATGGGGGACCTCCTAGAACCCAAAATTTCGAGTCAATTGGTGGACTTTGAAAAATCGAAGTTTTTCTTTGGGAAAAACTTCAAATCGAACGCTTCGAATGCAATATTACTTTGATGAGTACGACTTGAATTCGATTGAAAATGGACCTATTCGGTCAAAAAAAACTTCAATTTAATTTTGGTTGGTCTTTTTGAATTCAAATTTCGAAGTTTTTCAAATTAAATATGTAAATAAATATGCCCCTATGTGTTAGTAGTAGACATTTCTGAATTAGTAAAGTTGTTAGGGGAAGCTCTCTTTCATTATTAATGAGGTTATTCCCCTTTAAATTAACTGTCAGTATGATGTAGAGAGGTATGTTCTGAGACAATTTGCATTTGGTTTTCATTTTTTATTATTTGTGATTTTTGAGTTATTTAGCTTTTTATTCAGCAGCTCTTCAGTTTGCAATTTCAGCAGTCTGGTTGCTAGGGTCCAAATCCCCCTAGCAACCATGCATTGATTTGAATAAGAGACTGGAATATGAATAGGAGAGGCCTGAATAGTAAGCTGAGTAATAAAAAGTAACAATAACAATACATGTGTAGCCTTACAGAGCATTTGTTTTTTTAGATGGGGTTAGTGACTCCCATTTGAAAGCTGAAAAGAGTCAGAAGAAGACGGTAAATAATTCAAAAACTATAATAAGAGAAAAAATGAAGAGCATTTGGAAAGTTGCTTAGAATTAACTGTTCGATAACATACTAAAACTTAACTTCAATGTGAACCACCCCTTTAACTACAATTCTTTAACAAATATTTGTGATTGTGGATCTCATAAGGCTTCATGGACATTGTGTGATTAGAGACAAGAGGTGGTGCAGGAAAATTGCAATTGGTTTATATTTTGTATTATTTGTGGTTTTTGAATGATTTTTATCGTTTTACTATAATTTCAGTTTAGTAATTTGTTAAAAATTAGCCATTCTATAACACACTAAGGGGATTATTTACTAAAATCCAATTTTATCTCGTTGTTTAAAAAAAAGCTCAATCACACTCACATCCTGATTTTGCCTTATTTACAGTATTAATAAAATAACTCAAATTAATTGGATTTGGTAAAAAAAAAGATAAAATCGAGCAAAAACCAGAATCACTAGTTTTTTGGGGGGTTTTGCCCGAAAACCCTGATTTTTTTCTGATTATCAGGCTAAACGCAACGCAGACCACTATATCTTCGAATTAGGATAGGGACGTCTCCCATGGACTTATACTTGACTTCAACAGGTCTGAGACGGTGGATTTTCGGATTCTGGCTTTTTGCAGCATCAGGGTACAATAAATTTTGAAAAATTTGAGTTTTTGTCCCAAAAAAGCCTGGCTAGTTTTCATTTTTATATTGAACAATTCCTTTAAAATGGAAGAACCTTGGTCTCCTGAGCATATTGCATAATCGGGTGCTAGATTTCCTGACCAACAGATCCCAGTCTTTCAAACACACAAGAGATACTGTATATCAACTACATTATCCCCCAGAACAGGAACACCACTAAGATGTTGTCTCATCCCCAAACTATCCCCAACATAGGGGATATACATAGGGGCAGATTTATCAAAGATCACAGTCAAAATTCGAATTGAAAAAAATTGAATTTCAAGCTAATTTTTGTGTACTTCGACTAGGGAATAGTCTAAATTCGATTTGAATTTTGAAATTTATCATGTGCTATCTCTTTAAAAATTCGACTTTGACCATTTGCCATCTAAAACCTGCCTAATTGCTGTTTTAGACTATGGGGGACCTCCTAGAACCTATTTGTAGTCAATTGGTGGACTTTGACTTTAATTCGTTAGATTCGAATACAGACCTAGTTGATCCAAAACAGACCTATTTGGCCAAAAAATAAAACTTTTTTGAATAAATTTCAGTTGGTCATTTTGAATTTGAATTTTGAAGTTTTTCATATTCGAAATTTGACCCTTGATAAATCTGCCCCATATTGTAACACATGATACAACAGTAGTTTGTTTCCTCCAGGTGGAAGATGAGACATCCTATAGACTAGTGGCCAATAGTATCAAATATGATGCAGATAGCAACCTAACCCTAAATGCAGACAACACTAGAAAGCTAATCATAGACTTTAGATGCTCCAACTACAAACACACAACTTACAAGTCACGGGTACAGTGACAGAGCAAGCCGACAACAAATTTGAAACCTTAGCTGGAAACAAAACAGAAGAACCATAAGGATGAATTAAAGGCCACACTCCCTCTGAAGACTAAAAAGATATACCTTCAACAATGTACTCACCAGTCTAGAAATTGACAATTGAAATCATACTGACCAGGCATATCTATGTATATATATATATATAACTTGCAGTAACACAATGCAGAAGAATAAAAGGTCTCAGCAAGGAGTCAAAGGCTTGCAGAGCCTCCAGCCCTGTATTGTTTTATTGCAGAAAGACTAGAGATCAGAATGAAAATGCATAATCATCATATGGGTAGTTCATTCATTTCTGCTCTTTTATTATTTTTCATTTTTTTAACAAACACCTTACAATGTCAAGAAATGAACTTTATCCTACACTTGATAATTTCAGTAGATGCATGTTGGTTTGACATTTCCAACCCATATCTATGTTCTATCGATATCATGTCTCCTCATCATCAGCAGAACCAAAGCTCCTCTCTGAAGGATTTATCTACAATGTATAGAGTATAAGCATTTTATACCTTTGTGGAAAGCTTCATCCCTCAGCCCATAAACTAAGGAACTGAGGAACCTCGGCAAGCACATGAAGATTAAAAAGTTAATCAAGATGCGAAATGGAATGTAGTCTTTTAGGTATTTCTCTGTGAAGGAGGCGAGGAAGGCGCTCACGCATAAAAAGTGCTGGAGAGTGTGGAGCATTACTGTTTTACCAGCCTTGGAGGCTGCCATTTGTTTGGAATTGACCTTCCAAGCCACCAACATAACTTTAATGTAGGTGTAGACAATGATTAGGACCACCAGGATGAATGTGATGATATAACTAAACGTCAGTATAGTGTCTTGTACTGGGGTCAGAACTATAACAGCCCGGGTGCAAATTGCAGAGCTTAGGAAAAAGTCCTTGTGATCACTTGGCTCATAGCAATACATTTATCGGCATTAGGGATCAGACCAACCACCCACATTATTGCAATGACCACATTTGAATTCCGCTCAGTGGAAAATTCTCCATGTCTCAGAGGGAAACATATGGCGATGTACTGTTCTATGGACATGACCGCTAGATTGTACGGAGTGACCCTATATGTTGCCGTAGCCAACGCGTGTATAGCGAGGCAGAAGGGTGTCACTGACAAGCATATGGTCAAAGAAGATACAGCGAAGGGTCTCTCGGAGATGGGGGGTGGAGAAATAGATGGTCAGTATCCCCAATATCAGATAGATGAACATGATGAAGCACAGAAGCAACAAGGCAAAAAAGCACATCTGCACAATCATCACACTCCTGTTGCTGGGGGACAACTGGGTGGAGTTGCTGAAGACACTGGTACCGTTGGCCATCAGAGGGAGGTGGACAATCTACTGTGTCTTTCTCATTGAGATTCTCTAAAATTTAAAGCTGGGAAATAAAATGAGTCACATGGTTGTATAACTAGGCTAGACATCAACAGAAAAAGGCCCATTTGTGAATTCAAGGGCTAAATGAAGTAGAAGTACAAACTAGAGGTACATGTCATGCTGAGAGGTTTGAGGGGAGGTCTAGGCTTGCACCAAATTTATTGACTGGGTTGTGGGGCCCTGAGGTAACAGCCACGTCACCTTAGTCCAACATTGACAGTGAGAAGCAGGAGAATCACAGAATTGCAAGAGACTTATTGTGGTAGAGTCTTGGCCAGGGGAGATAACTACTGACTTGGTGTTACTCATACCTTCCCCTATTGATATTCTAATATGTTATCCAAACGACTGTCTGGTTGCTAGGGTCACTGGTGCCCTAAATAATTGACAATGGAGCCATGCCTTAGCCTTATCACTTCTGTAACAAAAACAAATAGTGCTGTTCAGTCCGTCCTGCATGCCGAATGCTCACACAAGTTACAGCTAGAATAGGACTGTTGTAATAAAGGAAGCAGGGAGAGGCAAAAGATGGCCTTATCTTTGTACTCCTTGCTGTTGCTTCGCTATCCTGCCTTCACTCTCCTGATATTTTGCCCCCCCCAGTTCCAAGTATTTTCATTTTTCTCCCGGAACACAGCAGGACAGGCCCTATCAGGGGGCATGGACCCTGGTGCAGCTGCACCACCTGCACTCACGGTAGTTCCGCTACTGTTGATTTATGAGTAATAAAATTAAGAACAGGCCAACTATGTAAGGTAACTTTTATGACAGTAAGGGTGTCTTGAAATTTTGCAGGCTACATAGTATTCCTTGGGCCTTTAAAAAAACATTTGTAAATTTAAAAAATTCATGTTGGTTGTAGTATCCAGCCTGTCACTGTATTGAGTTATTCTTGCCCAAACTAGCAAACAGGGCAAAATTGTGCTGAATTGGAGAACGATGTACAGATACACCATCTGCAGCAAGCTGTTCTTGCAGGTCTTTGGAGGTGATCTTTGGGTTGTCTGTAACATTCTCACAATCCTCCACATATGCTGCTCCTGTATTTTTCTTGGCCTGCCAGACCTGGGTTTTACAGCAACTGTGCCTGTGGCCTTCCGTTTCCTGATTACATTCCTTACAGCTGAAACTGACAGTTTAAACCTCTGAGATAGCTTTTTGTAGCCTTCCCATAAACCATGATACTAAACAATCTTTGTTTTCAGATCTTTTAAGAGTTGCTTTGAGAATCCCATGCTGTCACTCTTCAGAGGAGAGTCAAACAGAAGCACAACTTGCAATTGGCCACCTTAAATACCTTTTCTCATGATTGGACACACCTGCCTATGAAGTTCAAGGCTTAACAAGCTAATCCAACCAATGTGGTGTTGCCAGTAATCAGTATTGAGCAGTTACATGCATTCAAATTAGCAAAATTACAAAATTTACTAAATTTTTGCACATCCAGTTTTTCACATTTGATTTAATTTCATAGAACTGAATACTGCTTCACTAAAAAAAAATTTCCGAAAACACCCCAGTTCCCCCATTGGGATAAGCACTATACTCTGGGCCACGTGTATGTCTCATGTCTCTGATACTTATCCAGTTTCGAGCTGCCACTGTTCAGAGCAGGTCCGGACTGAGAATTGAAATAGGCCCTGGCATTTTAGGTACATAGAGACCCAAAAAGCTCCCACCAGCCCACTAAATACTGACTTTCTATGGCACCTTTTAGCAGCCCCTCTAGCATTTGCCAGAACCCACAGGCCCTAGTCTGGGCCTGATTCAGAGCATTGGTTTCTAAAGCAAACTTGCAAGGATAACGTAGTCCAACCAAGCTTTGAGAACTCAGGTAAGTCTCTATCAAACAGATCCTGGTCAGTGTATATGAATAACTAGACCTTATGGGGTTTACATGATCCAACAAAGAAAAGACCAAGGTTAAGACTTGGGCAGGTTAATTTTATTTATTGTAGAATTTTTACAGTCTTACAAATCTCATAAGACAATAAACATATATACTATAGGCATTACATTATTCTCTGTGCTGTTGATAGAAGGAGGAAAGCTCCTATCCAAGATGGGTGCCAAATGTTAGGGTAGCCCCAAAGATTGTAATGACTTAAATGATACCCCAGGCTGGTGCTCAAGTTAACAGAAAACTGCACTGACCCGGGGTACTTGCAAGAGATCCTCTTCCTCCTTTCTTCTTTCTTCAAAATCCAGCATTTGACATATGCACAGTTGAGCAAAAAAGTAAGCTTTCTTTTGTTAAAGTCTGGCTTTTAACTCTACTGCGCATGCTCATCCATGCTAAGAAATAAGGGAGGAAGAGGATCGCTCACTCATGCTTATCTGCTAGCAGGAGCACCAGCCTGGGGTATCATTTAAGTAATTAAATTCCTTGGGGAGCGCTATAACATTTGGCACCATGGATTGAAGCTTTCATTCTACTTTTATGTAGCAGAAATCACTAAGGGGCTGATGTAAGAGTAACTGGCCTACATAACCCAACTTTCCACTTCTGGCAACACCAAGGCCTTAGTACTCTCAGGAACCTATTAGGGGCAGACTTCTCAATCCTCCCCTCATACTACACATATCCAAACTTCACAAAGTCCTTTTCCCCTGCTCCATATCCTCTGTTTCATGTTGTGAATCCTTAGACATCTCTTGGAAACAGATAAAACGAACCCCCTTAAATTTCTGTGGAAAGACAGCTCTCAACTGTATTAGGTGCTTAGGACTGCTATCTACAAGGAGAACAGGACAACAGCTTAGTTAAGTGGATGAGTATGCCTCCACAATCTACAACACATGATATTCTCCAGCTCCACAATCATTCCATGCAAATTATCAAGAAATGGCACTGCAAATTTTGCAGACTTCATATTTAGCCCCATTATAAAATGGACAATCTACACACCAGCAATTGCTTATGATGTCACACCCCATAAGAAGACCTGGAAAATTGTCTTTTGACCTGTTCAGCTGTATAATGCTTTGGAGTACAAGTTGGAGCAATAAATGGAGCATTGTGCGCATGCATGAACGTCCACGCACACCATGCACCGCAAATATATATATTTTTCACCTGATAGGGGAGCGGGCTGGGTTTTTTCCCGGTGTCCCACTAACCCAGTCCGACCCTGGATGCAGTACAGCCTGCACTTATTAAATAGCCTGTAGTGAATTGGGTTTGGGAAGCTAGGTGGTTAGATCTATTACTCATCATATGCACTGAATCCAGTTCTGTATCTAGAAGGTTCTGTGTCTAACACCAAAATAATTTTAAGGCTGCCTAAACTTTGGGAATATAACATTTTAAAAAGCACATTGTGCCAACCCTAAACAAGACAAAGCAGATGAGTTCATGTCATGGTTTAAGGACAAAATCCTTTGAGGCTTTTAATAATAGTCTATGCCTAGTCAATCTAGAACGTTGAGTGACTCTGAATCAGAAGTAGAAGAAGGGGAAATAACTGTTACTACATGGGATCTCAATTTGTTATTGACAGTCCTTTTAAACCCTTGGAAAGTGTCAGCCAAAAACTGTTGACCTGGAAGATGGCATTTCTAGTGGCAATTACATCTGCTATATGGGTAGGAGAATTACAGGCAATAGCTACAAATCCCCATCATACCCTGCTCTTTCCGGAAAAAGTAGTTCTCAGAACTCTACCATATTTCAGACCAAAAGTTCCTTCCACTCAAAACACTTTTCTCAAATTGTACTTTCATATTTTTTTTCTGTGTCTTCCAGTGATAAAGAAGAAGAATTAAATAAGTGAGGAGACATTCTTGTGAGTTTTATTTCCAAATATTCTTTATTATTTTCAAAGAGAGAAAAACAAACGCAGAATAGGTATACAGCAAAGTCTTATACATCATACACATTCCATTACTAATACCAGGTATACCGTTGAGGGAGAAGGTTGTTAGCGAGAGTGAAGGCAAGAAAGAAAGAGCAAAAGAAGGAAGAAAAAGGCACATTCTAAATTTAACCCAAAAGCACATTGCTCTAGACAGATGAAAATCTCACACAAAAATACCCCGTGACAGTAGATCAGGCCAGTGGGACCGATGGTCCTGAAATTGAGCCGGCTTGCCGACATAGATCTAGTAATTGTGTACGTCTCCAGACTTTCCAAATAGCGGTGTTGTGGGTTGCTCTTTGAATAACAGAGTCTAAGGATAGTTCCATAGACATATTATAGTGGGCATCCCTAAGTACTTGATGTAGAGTTGGCGCTGCAAGTGCTTTCCACATTCTAGCTATGGTGGCCCTCACTGCAAACAGCATGTGATGTAAAATATACTCCTCCCCACCTTCTAGAGTTGACGGAAAAATATGTAACAATGCTATTGCTGGGGTAAGTTTAATTGCGATATTCAGCTGAGTGTTAAGAAGGCTCTCAACTTCTAGCCACAAAGCCTGTATCTTGGGGCAGTCCCAGAAGACATGCAGCAGGGATCCAACATTTCCACAATGTCTCCAACAGAGATCAGAAGTGTTAGGATATATACGAGCTAATTGATGTGGTGTCAGGTACCAGTTAAGCAAAAGCTTAGTATATTGTTCTAAGTGGTTGCCACACCCGGTGGCCCTTTTAACTCGTTGTATAACTCTTTCCCAATCAGCCACTTCTAACTGTAATTGAAGTTTAGTTTCCCATCTGACCATATGAGTACTCTTTAACTCAGAATAAGGTGAAAGCAACAGCCTATATAAGGAGGATATCATGCCCTTCAGAGGTTTATCTTGGAGGCAAACAGTTTCCAACCAGGTTTTCTGACCCAGAGGGAAGGTTGTTTGCGTAGTGAGGTAGTGGCGTACTTGCAGTGGTCTGCATTGGGTAGCCCATACCGCAATACTAGGTTGGGAAATGATTGAATATAGCCCTTACTCACAATTGATGTCACATTACGGATGCCATGGAGCTTCCAGGATTGCAAAGATAAGTCCGGGATAGCTTTTTCAAAACTAGAAATCGGCTGTAAGTAGGACATGGTGAATGCAAATATCTTGTGTTTTCTGACACGACTCCACACAAGGAGAAGATCCTTGATGGTTTGCAAGGTAAAATTACATTTAAGCGGATTTACCGCTTTTGGTGCCCAAACAATTTCCGCAAGACTTAACGGGCAAGCAGCTTGCTTTTCAATATCAACCCAATGCTTATCAGGATGCGTGAGTGACCAATAAAGAATCGCCTCCAATAGTATCGCTTTATGGTATTCCCTGAGATTTGGAAAGCCCAGGCCCCCAGATGTCCGTGGTCTGAACATAGTGTCTTTAGCAACCCGCCTTCTCTTGTAATTCCATATAAAGTCTAGCATTAACCTTTGTATAGACATAAAAAAAACATCTGGAAGTATGATAGGAATCGTTCTGAGCATATACAAAATTTTCGGTAACATCATCATTTTAACCACAGCAACACGACCCAACCATGAAACATACGTAATTTTATATTGCGAGAGCTCTTTGGTTAAAACTGTTGTCAAAGTACAATGGTTATGTTTATACAAAGCATGTACAGTTTTGGTGAGCTTAACACCCAAGTAATTAAGATAGTCAGTTCTCCAATCAAAAGAATAACATTGTTGCAGTGCAGACACAACCGAGGAACTGAGACCAATGGGCAATGCCTGAGTCTTCTCCGCATTAATTCTGTAATAAGAGATATCACCAAAAACTTTTATAATTTGCAAAAGATGGGGAAGCGCAATCTGGGGGTTAGTGGTCATAATAATGACATCATCGGCATAGAGGCCTATTTTATGTTCCGTCTCAGCTACTCTAATTCCCTCTATCATGGGGGCTTGTCTGATTTTTTGGGCCAAAATTTCCATCGTCAAATCAAATACAAGTGGAGATAATGGGCACCCCTGTCTCGTGCCATTTGTTAGGGCAAACTGACGCGACAAAAAACCAGCTGCATTAACTTGAGCCCTAGGATTGGAGTATAAAGCCATCGTAGCCTCAATGAACAGGGGCCCTAAGTCAAATCGTTTCATTGCTTCCGCAACCAAATCCCAGTGAACCCGGTCAAAGGCCTTCTCTGCGTCCAGCGCCAATAACAACAATGGAGTGCGTTTACCCTGAGCTATTTGAATTAGGTCAATCATGCGTCTTGTTGCATCTGATGCTTGTCGATGTCTAATAAAGCCAACCTGATCCGGGTTCACTAAGGATGGCATGACTCGTTGGAGCCGGGTGGCTAACATTTTGGCATATATCTTTACATCTGAGTTTAGTAGTGCGATAGGACGATAGTTCGTCACCAATTCCGGATTTTTTCCCGGTTTACGGATAGTGGAAATAGTGGCCGTTAACATTTCAGCCGGAAACGACCTTAGTCTTTGCGCCTCCTGATACATCAGGAGAAGACGGGGGGCTAAAACCTCTGCAAACTCCCTATAATAAACGTTTTCTTGTGAGTTTTATATTGAAAGAATAAAGGATTTCAGAATTTTGGAACATGTCTTCGACTTATAGCCTTATATTTTACAACAGGTTGTAAATTATTTTTTATATATACTCATATTGAGCATGCAACTTGCTCAACCATGTGATTGTGTCACTCCTACACCTATCCCTTTAATGGTAGATTTTGGGTGATACAACCATGCAAGGCCTTGGTCAGGAGACACTTCACCTAATCCAATGTATGGAAACCAGTCTCTATATCAAAATAGACTGGACTGATGGTGCTGATGGGTCATGCAATGAAATCTATTGAGACATTGGATGATTTCAGATGAAAACACAGACAGTACAGTCATTTAAGCGTGATTCTCAGACAGAGTGGTCATCTTCTTCTGCATCCATTTAGTACAGATAAAGGGCATCAGCAAGTTCAGACTTGAGGATGGATATTATGTATGGGACCTATTTCATCTTAAAAATAGAATCCCAGCTTCCAAATGCTTTTAAGACACCACAAGTCTTCATAAAACACACAAATAAACCAAACAACAAATCAACATTGTAAACAAAACATTACATTTCAGTATTTAGATTAAGCCAATTTTTCTATTACTATATACTGTTAAATGCTGTCTGATAATAAACAAATGTAAGGACTTTTCATATAGTGTAGTGTGTTGGTCTATGTTGGAATCACTAAAGCCCAGTATTATATGACTATCACTAATATAAAGGATGAGCTGGGAAGCAGCTGCCACAAGTACTAGTACTACTAGGAAGCAACACTTATTCAAAAAATAAAGGCATTCACAATCCACAAAGGACTCTGCCATCTCTCTGATCCCCCTAGAACTCTCTCTTAGGCATGTTGCTATTCTTGTGTATATGGAAAATACTTGTTTCAGCCTCATACATTTTGCCTGTTTTCCCATAATGTTATTCTGCTGAGTATTGTAGTGTGTATCAGTGGTGACAAAGGGCAGCCATGTCTAGTGCCACTCACAATGTGGCAACTAAAAAAACAAATTGTAACTGTTGGATTTTTGTAATAACAGACTATTATGGATTTATTTTATAAGAATTTTCTGCTTCCAGCCTGGGGCTCAATTGCATTCATCCTAAATTAGTTGTACTGGAAAGTGGCTGGTGTTTGGGGTGGGAACGAGCACCACTCAATCCTTTCTTTTTGTATGTTTGTAGTAAATTTTACCAGATCAGCTGCACTTTGTGTTTACTTTCAGTAAGCCTTGGAGTGTTACAGCAACCCTTTTGAATTTTAGGAATAATTTTCAGGAACGAAGGAAGGAAGGGCAAAATTCTATATGTTTGCAGCACTCTCATACTCAGCCCATTAATGTTAGTTTAATGCTTTTAAATTTAGTTAGACATGGAGATCTATCCCCGATAAAAAAAAAACCTGTTTTGGACAATGAATACACTTGCATAAATTCACCAGGGAATGTGCCTTGATCAGTTCCCCTCTTTTTTGACATTTGGGGTGGATAAAAAAAATAATTGTAATACAGGTATAGGATCTGTTATCTGGAAACCCATCATCCAGAAAGCTCCAAATTACGGAAAGGTTGTCTACCATAGATGCCATTTTATCCAAATAATCCAAATTTTTAAAACATTTTTTTGTTATAATAAAATAGTACATTGTACTTAATTCAAACTAAGATAAAATTAAACCTTATTGGAAGCAAAACCTATTGGGGTTATTTAATGTTCACATGATTTTCTAATTCTTAAGGTATGAAGATCCAAAAGATCCATTATCCGGAATGCCACAGGTCCCGAGCATTCTGTATAACAGGTCCCATACCTGTAATTGCTTTCTAGTGACATTAGAATATGATTGATATTATACAGTGTTTTAAAGGGGTTGTTCCCCCTTGAATTAACTTTTATTTTAATGTAGACTGATATTCTGAGACAATTTACACTTGTTTTTCATTTTTCATTATTTGTGGTTTTTGTGTTGTTTATTTTTATTCAGCAGTTCTCCCGTTTGCAATATCAGCAATCTGGTTGCTAGGGTCCAGATTCCATTAGCAACCATAGATTGATTTAAATAAGAGACTAGAATATGAATTGGAGAGGCCTGAATAGAAAGATGAGAAATAAAAAGTAGCAATAACATTAAGGAGGTTATTTAGTAAAGGTTGAGTTGTGTTTTCTCCCAAAAATAAAGTTTTTCGAGGGTAGTTTTACTAATAAAATCAAATTTTTCAGGAAATGAAGCTGCTTAAAGCTCGAATATGAAAATAGTCCAGCTAAAACCTGTCAAGGTCATATAGAAGTCAATGGCAGCGATTCCTTTAACCATTCCAAGATTTTTTTTTTTTGCTCTTGAAAACTCCTATAAACACAATAAATTTGAGAAGTTTTTTCCCCACTTGCGTTCAACTAAGTTTTTTACATTCAGATTTTTTTTTTATAAATCAGCAAACATATGAGTTGTGAGTTTATTGGAGGTAGAAAAAAAACCCCTTAATGTGTAGCCTTACAGAGAATTTGTTTTTAAATGGGGTCAGTGACTTCCATTTGACAACTGGAAAGAGTAAAAAGAAGACGGCAAATAATTACAAATCTATTTAAATAAATAAATAATGAAGTCCAATTAAAAAGTGGCTTTGAATTGACCCTTTGATAACATACCAAAAGTTAACTTAAAGCTGAACCACCTCTTTAACTCAAAGTTAAACATTGATGAAGATGCACTATGCACAAAATATATATATTAGTATCAAAACTGCGAATCACTTGGGGACCCACCAGGGTCCTCCATACCCCTCAAGAGCCACTGGGTTTGGGATCTCTCTCTTTACAACACTTCCTTTTAAAAAATTTCACTTTGATGTGTGCATAAAGATTAAAAACATCTCCTTATCCCTTTACGGAAGACTTCATCCCTCATCCCATAAATCACAGGGCTGATAAACCGTGGCAAGCACATTAAGAAAAAAAAGTTGATAATGGGCAAAAAGAAAAAGTATTGTGCCAGGTAGGTCTCTGTGACTGTGTAAGTGAACGAGCCCATGCACAGGAGGAGCTGGAAGGCGTGGAGCAAGACTGTTTTCCCAGCATTGAAGGCTGTGGAACTTCTAGAGCCCAACTTGAAGGCCACCAGCATGACTTTAATGTAGGTGAAGAGGATGACCACTCCAACGGTGCCCATACTGAGGAAGAATTTAATGGTTTGCACGGAAGAACTGACAAAAAACATTGCACGGGGCACACACACTATGTTGCCAAAAACGGAGTTCTTCCCCGCCATAGAGCTCATTGTGATATACTCAGCAATGACAGGTATTAGTCCCACACCCCACATCCCCACTATCGCCATATTGCTTCTTTGCTCAGTGCAGAGCTCTTTGTGCCTTAGTGGGTAGCATATGGCAACGTACCTCTCGAGGGACATCACCGCTAAATTATAAGGGGTGACGACAAAGGAAGCTGAAGCGAGCATGACAATGACAATGCAAATAGGCACGGGCATTTGAATCTTATATACGGCAGAAATAAATACAAATATGGAACAGGACAGATATAACGTATCCGTAATGAGCATGTGGATAAAAAGGATATAGCGAACATTCTCCCGGACATGAGGCGTGGTGAAAAAAACTCTCAAGATGGCCTCCATGAAGAAAAGGAAGACGCAGAAGCAAAAGAGAATAAAGATAATGAGCGTCAGCAGCACAATTACGGTAGTGGGGGTGTTGGCATATGTTGTCAGGCTCGTACTGATGTTCACAGATTTCAAGCTCTCCATGGTTTCATTTTGTGCTTGCTGGTAGGTTCACGCTAGAATAAAAATATAAAACAGTTCAGCCGATGAAAACAATTCCTTGAACTTTGTCAGCACAAAGCATACTAGGAACAAAATGCAATATAGGGAAAAGAAAAAGAGAAACAACTGACCCATGTATTTGCACCCTCCCATCTGAACGTGTCCAGAAACTCCTCTATATGAGTTCAAAAGCTGCCTGAAAAACCACTTCCGTGCTATGAGTGAAGGGGTTGGTACAGAAGTGGTTTTTCAGGCAGCTTTTGAAGTGGTTTGTGAGGCAGCGTTACTACCTTTTTATTAACTGTCCAGTAGCAATTACCACCAGTAATTACCACAGCTAGACTAAAGCTGGCCATAGATGTTGAGATTTTTAAAAGATGCGATCATCATCGTGAGACCAACTAAAAAGACCGATTTGCCAGGAAAACAAAGGGGAGCTGCCTGCTTGGCCCTGCAAACATAGATACATTGCACTGGGACCGACAAAGATTTTTTAACCCTGCCGATCAATTTCCTGACAGATGTCGGCCGAAAAATCGTAAGATCTTCGATCGTTCAAATCCCACTAACCGCACGATAATTTCGAAAGATTGGTCAGACTTCACTAAAATCGGTCGTTTGGCAACAGATATCTTTGCGTCTATGGGGACCTTAAGGGCAGATATTCACGGACTGGGAGGGCTATGCTGCAGGTTAGGGGTTGGTTTGGATTTGTCTATTTAAACGGGATTGTTAAATGCTCGACAATAACTCTCTGGTGCCTGAGGGCAGATCTGTCCAACCGCTTTTCAATATGTAGCGCTATATTAAACTGACTTGTGCTGGGACAGTTTAACTACTTTCCTTGGTGGGCTGAGACCACCGATGAGCTCTCTTTCTCAGGGGTAAGCCCTCGCAGCGGGGTGGAGGCAAGGGTGTAGTGTAACTGTAACCTGATGCGATAGCACAATGATGGGCGCCAGTAGTTCTTTAACAGTTGAACCAAGAACAGTATTTATTGAACAAGAGCACAGAGATCATTTAGCACATTGATCCACAATGGAGTATAGAACATACACAGCAGCATAAAGGAAGTGTATACTCACAGCACGTATAGGCTGAATCCCCACAGGCTAGGGAATATACAGCAGAGAGTAAATTGACAGCATGTGATGGGTATTGCCCAGTTTTCAGGATATCTTCCAGTGGCAGACTAGGGGAACTCCTGACATCCCTATCTCAACACTTGGTTCCTTACTCTGGGTCAGTAATACCCTGGGATCTTTATCCCTCTAATCTCCTCAGCGGAGCCTTGAGCTGCTCAACTAAATAACCTCTCTATCACTCCTAGAGTGATCTATAAAACGAGTATAGCTATCTAATTACTAGGGCCAAGGCGCCTAGGGTCAGCACTACCCATTCCCTTCCAGCCTGCTTGGTTGGGCTAAAGCAATGGACCCAGAGCACATGGTTCCTAAACCTTTTATAATCTGGCACAGTGCCATCTGGTGTTCACTGTGTGAACTGCAGGGGTTACATAAGCACAAGGTCCCCATAAGGACCCACTGAGGTGTCCATATTACTAGGGATGTGCCTGTCTGTAAAGTGTAAGGGTGTCTAAGATTTTCACATCCCTACAAATATATTAACAGTACCTTCACCTGAATTGCACATTTGCAAGGCTTTGATGCTAACCTAGTGGTTGATACTTAGAATCTGACCAATTTGGTTCTGCTGACCCCTGGGTGAGGTGAATCCACGTGGGTGAATGGGTGGGTGATTCAACTGCTTCTTAACCATTCTTTCATTGCACCATTTCTCTGATAGAAATACGACGTAACAGGTTTTTGGGCTAATTTCCCAGACAAAACACTGCTGCTTATATGTACCACCAGCCACTACCCCTAGTTAATCTGTCTCCTCGGTCCTAACCAGGTTTTATTGTGTTATACCGGACTGCTTTATTTTAATTTGGTTAATAAAAGTTATGTTTTAATTGCGTGTATATATATATGAGTTTTTGGACACAGATGGGAGGGTGCAAATACATGGGTCAGTTCTTTCTCTTTTTCTTTTCCTTGTGATTCATTACTTGACCCTGCACACCATCCACTGTTTTTCATACTTGATAGGAGGTGCTCCCCAACACTCCATTTACACAAAATACAATATATGCTTGGTGCTTCCACCCTGACAACAGATTCTTAGGAAATCAAATTAATTGGAAACAACAACATCCCATCCCAACATTCAGTTTTAGAGCAGAAGGCATATTTTGCTTTCTAGCAGTTTCAAGCTACAATAAAAAAAGAAACAGTTCAGACAATGGAAACCATTCCTTGAACTGTTTTAGCACAAAACATACTAGGAACAAAATACAATATTTACTTGGTGGTTCCACCCTGATGGTATATTCTTAGGAAATCTAATTTATTGGAAGAAAGAGCAGCCAATCCCAACATTCAGTTTTATAGCAGAGGACATATCTGCTTGATGACAGATTCAAGCTAGAATAAAAATATAAAGCAGTTCAGCGAAATGGAAAGAATTCCTTGAACAATTTTAACAAAAATCATATTGGGAACAAAATACAATAATATACATTTGGTGATCCCACCCTGACAGCAGAGTCTTAGGAAATCTAATTTACTGGAAGCAAGAGCATCCCACCCCAAAATTAAGGGGGTTCATTTTTAAAGTCTAAATAGTAAAATTTGGAAAAATCTAGTTTTTGCACTAGAAAACCGCAGAAAGCCAAAATCTAAAAATCGCCATCTCAGACCTGTCGAGGTCCTGTATACTGTAAGTCAATGGAAGAGACACCTATCACAAATTTAAATTATAGGGGTCTTTGGTGGGTTTAGCCCAAAAATCGGACTTTTTTTGTGGTTTTCGGGCAAAAACTCAAAAAATATGAGCGATTCGGGAAAAAAAGACCAAAAACTCAGAGTGATTTGGGTTTTCGCTTGATTTTATCAAGTTTATTTGCGATCTGATTAATTCGGGTTGTTTTATTAATAAATAAGGTCAAATTCGAGCGTGGCAGTTTGGTCTCATATTTTATAAATAAAATATGAGATAAATTCAGATTTTAGGAAGTAACCCAGTAAGTTTTATAGCAGAAGGCATAGTTTGCTTTTGGTAGTTTCAAGCTAGAATGAAAATAGAAGCTCATGAGATAATGGAAATAATTCCTTGAACTCTTTTAGCACAAGACATACTAGGAACAAAATACAATATATATTTGGTGGTCCTACCTTGATGGTATATTCTTAGGAAATCTAATGTATTGGAAGCAACAGCAGTCTGCTTTGGTGGGTTCAAATTTGAATAAAAATATAAAACACTTCCGCCAATGAAAAGAATTCCTTGAACGCTTTTAGCATAAACATACTGGAAACACAATACAAAAATGTACACTTGGTGCTCCCACCCTAACAACAGATTTGTAGGAAATCAAATTTATTGAAAGCATCAGTATCCCATACCAACATTCAGTTTTAAAGCTGAAGGCATATTTTGCCCGTTGGCAGTTTCAAGCTTGAATAAAAATAGAAAAAGTTCAGAAAATGGAAATATTTCCTTGAACTCTTTTAACAGAAAACATTCCAAGAACAAAATACAGTAAAATACACTTGTTGGTCCCACCCTGATGATATATTCATAGGAAATTTAATTTATTAGAAGCAACAGCTTCCCAACATTCCGTTTTATGCCATTAACCCATTCGGTGCCAGATGATATTTCATACACTTGCCGACTAAATCGTTACCATTTTGTTCTGTAATATTTTAGGGGCATTTCCTGGGGCAACTTTAGTTTACCTATGTAATGTATATATTGGCCACACAAGTTTTCTAAATGTGCCTCAATTTGTGTGCAGTTCTGATTCTGTAATGAAATATATGACTGTCAATAGTTAAAAATGTTGTGTTTTCATGTCAAATTCTTTGTGCGCACCACCATTTTTTGTGTGCGCTGGTCTGAAAATTTGTGTGCGTGAGCGCACACCTTAGAGGGACCATTGACCACCACTTTTTTCACTTGACGCAGTTTTGCATTTTTTGATTTTTTTTTTGTGGTTTTTAAACTTGATAGATCTCTAATTTTTCGATTTAAAAAAAAAACGAATTTTAGAGAAAAAATACATTATATGGAAAAAATTAAAATAAGCATGCTAGTAAATAGGCACCTTAGAGATTTTCAAAAAATTCACATTCCTAGTGGAATCCAGCCACTGACATATAAATAAATCGGCACATATAAGAATAGATTATGAGATTATGAGATTATGAGATTAGGGTTTGTACCTTCTACATGAGCAGGAATAGAATTGACCCACAAGGAATAACAACAGAAAAAGAGAATCTGCAGCAATACTGTCCAAATCGGTGCAGTCTGCATCAATCCAAACCCTTTGTGTGCCAAATCTCTTAGAGCAGGAAGACGGAAACCTCTGTTATATGTACAATTCTAGGTCCCAGCAAGATGCGAGTACGTGCGAGAAGGTCAGGATTCCAAATGAAGAGACAGATCTTTTAGATTCACTTTCAGCCAAATATTTATATTGGTTTGTGTCTCCCTGTAGAGTTCAGTGCAAAGACCCTGCTCTCCTCTGCGGCTCATTAACTTCAATCTCCTGGGGCTTCTCTGCTCTCCCTGTAGGAACCCGCTCTGACAGCTCTGCACTCGATATTTCCTTATGTATGACAGTTGGGTGGGTTCCACAGTGAAATAACAGCCTATTTATTAATCCTCGATTTTTCTTGTTGACTGTTTCCAGATTTATTTAGCTTCAAAGCCAATTCTGAAATTACTCCAGCGAAAACCTGTCGAAGTCATGTAAAAGCCAATGGCAGATGCACTTTTTACAATTTGAAGATGTTTTTTGACTTCGTGATTTTGTAGGGTTTCGGGCTAATCCAAAACATTATTGATATTCAAGCACCAATTCGAAAAAGTTGCATCATTAGAATTGTCACACGATTTTGTCACAACTTTTCCTACATGTGTTTTTTTTTTAAATCTGATTTTGTAGTCAATTAAGTTGAGTTTAGGACCCATTTGTTTTAATTAAAAAAATTAGAAAAATACAAGTTTTAGTACATAGGCCCTTCAGTGTGTGTGTTCTACATTTTTATAAGAAGCAAATCCCTGTTTTATTTTATTTTATTGAAACAAAGTCAGCCTAACTCTCATCCATGATATGAACTCGTTTATCAAAAAAGCAACTCGAAAAAGTTGGTGCAAAAAAAGTCACAACAAAATCAGTTCGAATAGTGCAACTTTTTCAAACTGACACTCCGAAAAGTCAACATTATCGAACTGACACTGCGAAAACTCTGATTTATTGGATTATCGCTGCAACAACTCAAATTTATTCGATGGCTGGATGAAAACCAGCGCGAATCTTCAGGGACATCGGCCGTTGACTTGTATATGACCTCAACAGGTTTGAGAGAATTTTTCCGATTTGGATTTTTAGCAGCTTTGGGGTATAATAAATCACCAAAAATTCGAGTCTTCTTTTCCTCTAAAAATTCACTGTTTCCTTTTTACAAACTTGACCAGAAAAAAATGATAATAATAATAAATGGGCTCCTAAATGAATTACATAATTTTATTTTAAAAATATTCCTTTCCATTTATATGGTAATAAAGGAATTCCATCAATATTTTTGCCTAATTAGTAACCAGCTTTTTTTATCAAAAATCGCAGTATTTTTTTCTTTTTTTATGCTTTTTATTGTGATTTACATAATACAATGCAAAGGTAAGAACAATGGAGAAGAAATAATTGATGTTGTGCAGTGTTGCAGTGCTTCATATTGGTGTCGGGTTGGTTGGAAGGAAAAATAAAGGAAAGGTAGGTGTGGTCAGGGCCCTCACATATTAAGGGGTCACCAATAACTATTTCCACTCTGTAACCACTATTTCTGTACATCACTGATATATATAATAGGTTAACCAGAGAGGATAGTTTGTTCCATTCTGGGCAGAGTAACATAGGTCTCCACTGGATTTTGAACTCTGGTAATGGTTCATTTTGTAAACTCTGGTCCAAAGTTTTGGACTTAAAGGTTTACTGTGCCCCTATGGCTTTAATTCCATGCACTTGATGATCTCCCTAGTTGCTGGGCAGATGCCCATGTAGCTAGTGTAATTTGTATTTCCCAGTTATTGGCCAAGAGGTGTTGTGACCACTTCCTGTCACACTTGGTATAGTGAGTGAGAAGGGGTGGAACTTCCTCTTTGGCTTCTGGTTGCTGATCCAGCTGGATGTTTCCAGGGTGTAAAAGAAAACGGATCCGCACACATACCGATTAGTGCAGTCGGGGATTATCCCCTTTTATTCAGCCACCAAACATCAACGTCTCGGGGGGGAACACCCACCCTTCATCATCCTGATGAAGGGTGGGTGTTCCCGAGACGTTGATGCTAAAATTGGTTCAATTGGACATGGTTCAGCATGTTGTAGCGGGTGACAAATGACCACATAGCGCTCTAGTCTAGAGACATGACTGCCAAGTTGTTTGAGTAACTAAGAAGGAAACTTTGGAAAAGATAATCATGATCCAGCAGATAACGGTAGGGATGGGAATACTGTACATTGACGGAGATAAACTGGAATACGGAAATGCACAGACTCATGGTGTCGTTAATGATCATGTGAGTAAAGAGTATATAATGGGATTGTTCCCAGACATGAGGGTGATGAAGACAACGCTTAACAGAGGCAGATCAAAATAAAGAAAGATGCAGAAGGTCACCAACAGGACGACTAGAATGGTCATTCTCACTGTCTCTCCATCTTGCTCGATGGAAAAAATTGGGTCAGGAGATCCGTGCCATTAGCCATCACTTTGGGGCTTTAATGACTTATTCTAGAATGAAGAAGTAAATTTGAGGTGGGCAGAAAATGTCCAGTTTAAGAAACACCTACAAGGAAATTAAAAGGTGTTAGAGTATCATAATAACAAAAATTCCAGTCTACAAGTACAAAGTAATGTGAGCTGTGACTTCTGCTTGATTTCCCAGTGCAGAATAAGAAATCATCTGAAAGTTGCACATTCTGCCCTATCTTGCTTTATGGCAGGGTATGATCTGATGGCACTGTTGCTTTATGGCATAGTTCTGTAGAATACAGTATATAAACAAAATACAACAAGATGCAGACAGAGGGCCAGATTGATGAGAAAAGCTAATGAAACCCCTATTTACTATTTATGGCGAGATTTGGATTTGAATAAAATATCATTATACTAGACCATTACACCTTTACTCACTAGATGTGGTGGTGCCAAAAACCTAAACCTAAACCTATATTTTGTCCTTTCTAGAGATTCAGAATTTAGTTTACCCCTTTGAGATAATAATAGAAAAATTTGCCTTTTGGGTAGTGCAAATTAACACATAATGTGGCTCCACTATGCAAAAGTTGTAAGTCTGAAGAGAATGGAAGTGGTGGTAGACAGTAGTTCAGAAAGGTGGAAACAGTAGTACAATATGTTGTCTGTAAGATAAAATGAAACAGACAGTAGAACTGAGGTAGCCAGTAGGACAAGATGGAGACAGTAGGACACGATGGAGACAGTAGGGCAAGATGGAGACAGTAGGACACGATGGAGACAGTATGGCAAGATGGAGATAGTAGGACAAGATGGAGACAGTAGGGCAAGATGGAGATAGTAGGACACGATGGAAACAGTAGGGCAAGATGGAGACAGTAGGACAAGATGGAGACAGTAGGACACGATGGAGACAGTAGGGCAAGATGGAGACAGTAGGACAAGATGGAGACAGTAGGACAAGATGGAGACAGTAGGACACGATGGAGACAGTAGGGCAAGATGGAGACAGTAGGACAAGTTGTAGACAGTAGGGCAAGGTGGTGAGAGTAGGTGTCACGGTTAGTGATGGTCAAATTTATTCACCAGGCGCGAATTCGTGTAGAATTCCCGTGATTTGCCGCCGGCGAATACATTTGCGAACCCGCCGAGAAAATTCACTGGCGTCTAGGGGTCTGAGAATAAATACGCAAGGGTATAACCCTGCTTTTGCTTGCCTTTGAGTGCCAGTGTTTTCTTGGACTACATGCAGAGAGTCACAATATTACTACTGGTCCCTAGTCGCTTCCAGTCCAGGCGAATGGGAGCCTTGCGGACCATCAAGTTCCCACTGTTGAGGCTGAGAATGTGTCTTGACCGGTTTTCAAGTGCTAACAGCAACCTACAGGGATTCCCATTCAACTGAATTGTAAGCAATCTGCGACTAGTAGCACTCATTGATCACCATTAAAGGTAAATTTGTGCACTTTAAAGAGCAGCAGGCCAAAAGGCAAAGGCAAGCTCCCTGCCAATTGTCACCTCACTCTTACTCCAACTCCAAAGTTTCACCTTTTTGGGCATTTGACAAGAATCCCCTGCAGCCTCTCCTCATCTGCTCACTGATGCACTGAAGGCCAGAATTAGGGGTAGGCAGGCAGAAGAGGTGTATGTCTAGCACCCCCATTGCTATGTCCTATGCCTGTTCCTCTTCTGCCTCCCCCTAGTTCCTATTCACAGTGATCTACTGTGAATATTCAGTTCACCCCAATTTCATCTTCTATTCCTCATTTCTTCTTCCGTCTGCTAGGGACAGTGGGACCCTAATAATCAGAAATTCTATATTGGTAAGTGGGACCCAAAGGACCATAATAAATAATTTTGACAGGACAAACTATTTCTATGCTGCATAAGTACAAATATATTTTTGAAGCAGAAAGCAGAAAGCAGATATGTTCAGCCATTCCTGTGTGGGTCACTGATACAAACTGTAGCACACGGTTCCACTTTTAAGCTTCTTCAGAAAAGTCGGTGTAAGTAACACACACACCTCATACTGTAGGCATATATATATATATAGTATTTTATTAATTATTATAAATATAGAACAATTTTTACAATGCGCATTGTTTATTTAACCACAGAGGACATTTGATGGGATAAACCAAAACAGAATAAATTACAGAATAAATAGCGCTGCGAAATATGTTGGTGCAATATAAATACATGTAATAATAATAAATAAAGGAATTCCAATGATTGTACCTACCAACATCGTATTGTGTTAGTGCTATTTCTATATTATAACACTTGCATTTTATTAAACTACATTTGATAGAAAATTGGGCAGGATATAATAGGGATCATTTGCTAATCATTGTATTAACTTATTTGCACAAATGCACAAAATTCGACCAATTACAGGCAACACGCATAAATCTTGTATTTCCCTTCTAGTGCAGTGAAACGGTGGCATGAAGAAATGGTGCATTGTTGGAAAAAAAATGCAGACCCATGTCCAATTTTGGAACTTGTATTGAACCAAAACATCTCCACTGCAGGTCTACACTGTATTAAATGCAATTAATACAGTTTTTTTAAGGAGGCTGATAGATCTACAGTTCAAGTCAAGTGTGAAAAGAAAAGAGAAGACAGTACTGTGAATACAGGGTGACTAGTCTTCCTTTTAAAGAGATTGGTCAGCTTTATTGTAGGTGGTCCTTGGGCTTCCATGTCATTTGTGAAATTCATATTCATTGCCCTGGAATTATATTGTTAATTCAAGCTACTTATGTTTCTTACTATATTTTTGCAATGAGGGTCCCTGACACATCACATGTGTACCAGGCAAAAACACATGTATTATTAATGCTAGTGATGGAGTTTTATGAGTGAGATGAGTAGAAGGTTGCCAGTGAGTTGCTCTAACTTGGGATTAAGTATAAAAAATATACAACTTCCACCTATTAAGAGAGACCACTAGATATGCAGAATTTTTCTCAGTAGAATGACGTCTCCGTAATATAGGCCACCTGTGGCAGATATTTCTCATTCTGGGGGGAATTAGGAACCTGCTTTAGATGCAAATAACTTACAAGTCAAAGGGCTTCTTAGAATCTCCTCAGACAGAATATGTTTAGGTTTGGTAACATGTTAATTGTAGACCAAAAGCTTGAGAGGCTCAGTGGCTTAACTCTTGACTCTTCAAACACTACTAGCAGTTTCTGCTTTGCCTTTACAAGCCTTACTTCAAAATCTTTCTGACATCCTCCCATGTCCTGTTGGTCTATATCAGTGATCCCCAACTCATGGCTCATGAGTAACATGTTGCTCAACAACACACTGGATGGTTTTCCCAGTGGCCACAAAGCAGGTGATTATTTTTAAATAAAAACCAGGTTTACTGCTAAATAGAGTCTCCTTTAGATTGCCTATAGCCATATAGCCAATCACAGCCCTTATTTGACTTCCCCAGGAACTTTTGCTGCTCCCCAACTCTTTTTACTATTGAATGTGACACATGACTAAAAAGGATTGGAGACCTATGGTCTAGATAAACCTTGTTTTAATTCCATAAAAAAAAATCTATGGCCATGGGTGTGGCCAAGCCAAAGGGCATATGATATGATGCCAACATAGGTATTCCCTTGTATAAGCACAATTCTGACACCATATTGCCAAAAATGTAAACCCCAATGTGGGTATGACCCTGTATTAAAGGGATACTGTCATGGGAAATGAACCAGTTAGTAGTGCTGCTCAAAAGAGCAAACAGATTTTTTTTATTTAATTTTGAAATCTGACATGGGGCTAGACATTTTGTCAATTTCCCAGCTGCCCCTGGTCATGTGACTTGTGCCTGCACTTTAGGAGAGAAATGCTTTCTGGCAGGCTGCTGTCTTTCCTTCTCAATGTAACTGAATGTGTCTCAGTGGGACATGGGTTTTTAATATTGAGTGCTATTCTTAGATCTTCCAGGCAGCTGTTATTTTTTTTTGTTAGGGAGCTGTTATCCGGTTACCTTCCCATTGTTCTGTTGTTTGGAAAGGGAGGGGGGTGATATCACTCCAACTTGCAGTACAGCAGTAAAGAGTGATTGAAGTTTATCACAGCACAAGTCACATGACTTGGGGCAGCTGGGAAATTGGCAATATGTCTAGCCCCATGTCAGATTTCAAAATTGAATATAAAAAAAATCTGTCTGCTCTTTTGAGAAATGGATTTCAGTGCAGAATTCTGCTGGAGCAGCACTATTAACTGATTCATTTTGGGAATTTTTTTTTTCCCATGACAGTATCCCTTTAAGCTCAATTCTGCAGGATCATCCCCCTAACATTGAGGCCTGACTTCCCTTTTGTTATTGTAACTACTATACTAGACCAGTAAACCCAGAACAAGTTGTTTGTTATCTAACTATTGATCTAACTGCACTAAGCTAGTGAAAGATAACTGCTGTTAGTCCATGAGCTCATGAAAGGAAGTTCTCTTAATGAATGATACTGAATGATATTGAATGACTGTTGAAATGCTTGGCATATGTTATTTATCAAGGTGAAGGTTTGTGGCAGCTAAATATACATAATCCATCCTCCGGGGTCCCAGCGTTTTACTGTTGCTGCCCCACTCATATCCCCAATACCAGCAGAAAAACCCTGGGACCCCTGAAGATGGATTATGAACATTTAGCTGCCACAACCCATCACCTTGATAAATAACATATGCCAAGCATCTCAACAGTCACACGATATTCATTATTAAAATAATTATCACTTCATTTGATGAGCTCATAGACAGATTGTTTCTATGGGAAGCATAGGGTGACCACCCTGCAGGTCTTACAGTGATCATACATGGTGTTTTATATATCATAATGTATTAATAAATATGGTTTTAAAAATGCATTGAGGCTGTGTTTGCAGGCTCCAGTGCACCATAGACCACCATTGCAAATTTAAATGGTACTGAAAAAATCCTGAAGGTTTTTAATTTACTGAACTATTTGGATCTTTGGTTTCTTTCCCTCTAATATTTAGATTTAAGTGTTGTTGAATATTAAACAGAGCTATAACTGGATTATAGATGGGGTAATTGTTTCATTAGATCAGAGGTGCAGTGCCTTTCTCTATAATTGTTAACTCTTAAAGGAGAATTCAACCCTAAAGTTAAAAATACGCTACCCTACATAGACCTCCCTCCCTCCTCCCCGCAGCCTAAGTGTTACCCCAGACAAATGCCCCAAGCTCTTTACTTACCCCTCAGTGCAGATTCAGGCACCGGAGTTCACGGGCGCCATCTTCAGCCGCTTCGGTAATCTTCAGAATGAGACCGGCGCTTCGCCAAATTTCGTGAGTTTCGCAAAACTGAAAATTGCTCCAACTGCGCATGCACCACCACGCTGGTCTGATTTAGAAGATTTCCGAAGAGAAGAAGATGGCGCCTGTAAACTCCGAAAAACATTAAAACATTAGGGGCATTTGCCCGGTATAACATGTAGGCTGGGGAGGAGGGAGGGGTAGGGTTTTTTAACTTTAGGGTTAAATTGTCCTTTAAAGCTAACTGCTGGTCAGTTTCCAAGAGTCGCCATTCATTAGTCTAATTTTGCTTGTTCTGTAAGGGTTTATACATAAAGGCATACATTGGTCATGAAGTTAAAGGTCCTTATTCTACACACGCACATTAACAACAATACTCAGATGTTACTATTCCTTTACAACCACAATTTTAATTTCGTGAATCCTGAATTGCCTGCAGAGCATAAACCTCTTGATATAATTCCGAAAGACTTCATCCCTTATTCCATAAATCAAAGGGCTAATAAATCTTGGCAGACACATGAACAAGAAGAAGTTGCCCAAGGGCAGAACATACATGTACTGCCTGAGGTAGGTTTCCGTAAGGTTGTAGCTAAAAGCCATGAGGGAGAGAATAAGCTGAATAGCATGGAGAAGAACAGTTTTACCAGCCTTGAAGGCCGATTCCTTCCCTGAGCCTATCCTTAAAGCCACCATCATGATCCTAATGTAGGTGAAAAGAATGATCAGTCCCACCAGGGAAAAAGACAAGATATGGGTAAGGTCACGGATTAATGATTGGAGGGAGGTTTTCATAAAGGAAGAGCGGGCACATATCACATGAAGAGAGAAGAAGCTACTTGGAATGGAGGTGCTTAAAATAATAGCATCGGCAATATTAGGGATCAACCCTATGGCCCATATCACAACAAGAGCAATACCAGATCTCCTTCTGCTGCAGAACTCACTGTGCCTCAGAGGGAAGCAAATGGCCACATAGCGTTCTAGAGCCATCACCCCAAGATTATAAGGAGTGATTTTATAAGATGTAGAAGATACCATGACTAGAGTATAGCAAACAGGAGCCGGGAGCAACACTGGAATATAACTTGTGATTATGACCAAGAAAAGCGACACAACAAGATAGGCTGCGTCATTAATGAGCATGTGGGCAAATAGGAAGTAGCGAGAGTTTTCACGGAGGGAAGGTTTCGTGAAGAACACGGTCAGAATAATGGCGACGAGATAGGCGAAGAATAAAATGCACACAAATACAGACACTAAAAACGTCATGCGCAAGATATCAGCAATTTGGTTGCTGTTGATGGAGACTTGGGTCATGTTGCTGGGCAGGCTGGTAACATTTGACATGACTAAGTCTTAGGGTTCTGTCCCACTGTGTTTGATTGGGTTGGATTTAGGTTTTAGACCTGGAACAAAAGGGGAAATAATATTAGTGCAACATATTTCCAGTCTTAATTGGATTTGTGTGTGGTTTTTGTTTATGAGAGGTGAGGGAGGGGGTCTATAGTATTTAGTCCTAACAGAGATCTCTGAAATGTATATCCCAACAGTACCTTCACCTTTGTTTCTGCATCAAAGCATACACAATAAACGGTGTTACCTACAATTAACTTGTGCTGTCTTCCCTTAATCATTTGTTGCCTTTGCTGAACCTGTACTGTCTACCTTGAAACGCTCCTGCATCCCTCATATCTGTGTTTTCTCTCTTAAACTTATGTTTCCTCCAATTATCCTGGGCTGCCTTCTATTAATTTCTGTTGCTTATTCTAAACACTTGCTGCTTACCATAAACCACTGCTGCCTATCATAAAATTTTGCGGCCTGCCCTAAACCTGTGTTGCCTGCCCTAAACCTGTATTGCCTAACCTAAATCTTGACTGCCTATCAAAAAATGTTGCTGTCTACCATAAACAGCTGTTACCTAATCTAAACCTTAGCTACATGTCCTAAACCTTTGCTGCCTTTCTTGAACTTATTTTGCATCCCCTAAATCTCTGTTGACTCTGGTAAGCCTGTGTTGCCTTCCCTGGACCTAACCTAAACCTCTGATGCATATCCTAGACCAGGCGAAGTTTTGCCAGGGCGCCACTAATTCACTAAAATCTGAAGTTGCGCTCAGGGAGGCGAAAGGTAGCATAGTTGCGCTACCGTTAATTCGTCAAGCAAAGCGAAATTACGCTAGAGATGCCTAATTTGCATACGCGCCAGGTTAAAGTACAATGAACGTATATGTAGCAGCAAATACATTACACTACACAAGCCTGGGAAAGCTTCATAACATAAAAAAGAGTTGTTATATTGCCCTATACCTGTGCCCACTGTATAGTTTAGGTGCCATATGTTAGGAAATGTACGGGGGAAGGAGGGTACCCCCAAAAAAATTTACGATCTTACGATACGTGTGACATCACTTCCTGCCTGAGTCTCTCCCTGCTCTGGGCTCAGATTACAGTAGAGAAGGGAGGGGGGAGGGGAAGAGGAGCAAACTGAGCATGCTCTTGCCCAGGGCAATGAGGTTTAAGATGAAAACAGGAAGTCTGATACAGAAGCCCATGAGTACACAATAGAAGGAAAGAAATGGGGTGTTTCTTATGACAGGGGACTCAGAGCAGCATTACTTTGGGGGTTTACTGGTATATTTACATGGACCTTTCTGATAAGGCTTACTTAGTTTTAACCTTTCCTTCTCCTTTAAAAAAGTAAAAGACGCCAGCGTTTTTTGGGAAAAAATGTAAACTTTTTTTGAAGCAAGCCCTATCTACTCTATTGCACTTCGCCTGGTCTGAGGTGGCGAAGGTAAGGCACAAGAGGTAACGTTCAGTAAAATCCGCAAGTTAGTGAATTAGCATAGTTACGTCCATTCACCATAGCGCAACTTTGCCTGGCGTAAGGGTGCGAAGTAGCGCTAAAGTAGTTCCACTTCGCTAGTGAATTTACACCAGTACCCATTAGTAAATCTTCGAAGTAACAAAATGACGTCACGCTGGCGAATTTTCGAACTTCGCCCTTTAGTAAATTTGCCCCCTGCTGTGCTGCCTGCCCAAAATCTCTGATGCATATCCTAAACCTGTGTTGCCTATCCTAAACCTCTGCAGTGCTGCCTGCCCTAAACCACTGCTGCATTTCTTGATCTTGTTCTGCATCCACTAATCCATCCATCGATCTACGTTCTTCTTCAGCTCGCTCTGAGGTTGGAATCCCAGGGCAAACACCCTTCTGCTATATACCTATATTACCAGAGACTTGTAGTATATGCCCATATAAGTGATTACGTGTGATTAAAGTCCCGTTCATGGACCTTTCTTTGGAGTGTATCCACATCCCTGGCATAAGGTTTGAGGCTTGGAACCCAAAAGCCACATATCTAATTGTAGGCATTGTGAGCAGCTTGGGATTCTCTTTTGTTTCTACAACCTTTTGCTTTACCCTAAATGTCTCTGAATTAGTGTTATAGTACATATATGTAACTAGATTGCCCTATGCCATTATCAAACTGCTAGTTCACCTCTTCAAACATCCATACAAGAGTTTTCCTCGTGATTCCAGCTTCGCTTTCACTGCTGGACTCCCCCCCTGATGAAACTATTAATTCATCAAGCTTACCTGTGAGACATTCTGAGACGTTGAAATTGGTGGGTTATATTCCTACAGCTTTTCTAATCAATATGGAAAATAGCACCCTGAGACTGAATGCTCTGTAACACTGAAACACAGATATGGTCTTGCTGCTCGAAATGCAAACTCCAGCTTGGACAGCAAGGTAAGAACTGGTGGCATCAGTGATGAGAACCATGGACTCATGCAATAATGGACACTGTCTCTGGATGCAGACTTCTTACAATGTTTACTGTTCAGGTGCCGGCTGGGTATAATATTGGTTCCAAAAGAGTCGTAGGAAGCATTGGAATAACTACGCTGCAATTCAAGTATCATGGCTATTATATAATGCCAACATCCTTCCCTGGAGTTTCCCTATCCACTTGGGTCGTCTCCCTAATTCCCAGACCTGTGAACAACAGCTCTTCCGTTTCAGTACATACTTGGTTCCTTGGAGGTTTAGACCTTTGCAGCCATTCAGAGCTTCAGTGTATTAAGATTTCTAATTGACTTATTTGTTATTTACTTTTTACTATTAATAAATGTGGTCCCAGATAAAAAAAAAGGAAAGAACATGCTGTTCCATAAGGTTTCGGTCTCTTACTCCAAAAGTAGCATCAATTCAAGTAGGGTATTGTCTTGTCCATTGTGTATAACTAAAACATCTCTTATAAATTGCTTGTCTCAGACCCCACCGCTTACCCATCATCTGTATGTGTCACAAGTTATATTTTGAGACATTTGTAGACCCTCGGAACAATTAGTCCTCTACTAATTCCATTACTAGGCTGAACTTGGATATTGAGCCCAATATTGCTCTAGCAACATCTTACAGTTAGGGCATAACATTTGTTGGAGTAACTAAGGCTGAGATGACATTGTGTAACAATACCTGTGCGGCGGGGTCGCCCGCAGCGCTGTCGGCGGGGACGCCTGCCGCATGGTCCATGACCCGGCGCTATATCAGGCCCATTCTGTCTCCCAGCCAGTGCCCGTGATAGAATCTTGATTCTGTGGTTCCTGAAGCCTTGTGCTATCTGTTCCTGTGTAACTTTAGTCTGTTAATCTGGTTTTGATCCCTGCCTGTTCCTGACTATTCTGATATCCGAATCCTGACTTTTGCCTGCATCTCGACTACTCTTTCTGCCTGACCCCATCTGTTTGATTACCCGGTTTTGACCCTTGCCTGCCTGACAATTCTTGATATCTGCCTGCCTCGACCCAGCCTGTCTGACGATTCTCTTGCCTGCTCCATTTGTACCGTGACCTTCGGCCCAAAAGACTATCTACCTGCCGTGCCCCTCTGCCAGCCAGAACATCTCGCCTTGTACCTCTCGTTAAGTCCAGGTGGCACCCAATTAAGCTGAGGGCTCCTCCCGAAGCCCAACGGTGGTCACACTACTGGTGAAGCCAAGCCGAGACCAGGGTACTTGGCATCTGTTCTGGTATTGGGTGCCGGCCGTGACATTATGACGGGCCATGGAGGACGACGGACACAAAGCTGCTGCTGCCTCTGCTACACCTCAAACTTCCACTGAGATGTTGCTCACTACCTTGCTGCAACGTATGGAGGAGCAAGAGCAAAAACAGAACTATTTGCTTCAAGGGTTCCACAATCTGATCCGCCAGTTGGGGCCTTCGCAGCAGCCACCTAATCCTGTTCCTGCACCTCCTGTGGGTTCTTCTGCCAGTAGGGGTAACTCATCTAAACCCCATGAACCCAAGATTGTGTTCCACGAAAGGTTCAGAGGGGATCGCACTAAATTTTTTGTTTTCAAAGAGGCTTGTAAGCTGTACCTTAGTTTCTTTCCTCATTCTTTTCAATCTGATGAGGAGAAAGTAAGGTTCATAATGACCCTGCTTTTGGGTGACCCTCAAATTTGGGCCCTCAGGCTGCCTTCTTCGGACCCAGCTCGTTATTCCCTAGACACCTTCTTTAACAGCATGGCCATTCTTTACGATGACCTGGATCGTGCATCGTCTGCCGATACCGCGATTCGTAAGTTGCGCCAAGGGAAAAGGGATGCGGAGGTGTATTGCACTGAATTCCGCCGGTGGGCAGTGGAAACTGGGTGGAATGATTTGGCTCTAAGGAGTCAATTCCGGTTGGGGTTATCCGATTCTGTAAAGGATAGTCTGGTTAATTACCCCCTACCTTCTAACCTGGATGGTCTCATGTCCCTCGCCATCCAGGTAGATAGAAGGCAAAGGGAGAGAAGGGGTGAGAGGAGTACAAACTTCTCTGGGGTTACTAATATAAGATCCAATGTGGTGACCAATGTAAAATCTCCTAACCCCTTTGTGCCTCTGCCTCAGGAGGAGCCTATGCAATTAGGCATATCCCACCTAACTCCTGAGGAAAAGGCACGCAGGCGTTCCATGGGTCTCTGTATGTACTGTGGTGAAAAGGGACATTTTCTGAACCAATGTTCTAAGAGGCCAGGAAACTCCGAAGCCTAAATGGAGAAGGGGAGCTCCATTTGGGTGCAGGAGTTTCCTCTCCCCAATCTGCCTCTAAAGTTTTGTTACCAGTTAAGCTAACTTGGCCTACGGGCTCTGTCAAACTGTCCGCATTTGTGGATTCAGGGGCGGAGGGTAACTTTTTGGATGCGGCTTTTGCAGCTAAATACAAAATTCCGTTAGTTGCTCTAAATCCCCCCATGAGAATTTTGGCTGTAGACAAGAGACCCTTAGGTTCCGGTGTGGTTTCTCAAAAGACCATAACCCTTTCTCTGTGTGTCAACAATCTACACTGTGAGGAGATAGCTTTATACCTCATAGAGGGCGCTTCCTCTCCTCTTATTTTAGGGTTACCATGGCTCCAGAGGCATAACCCTCTGATTGATTGGGTCACAAGGGAGGTGACTCAATGGGGTTCCAAGTGTGGTGGGGTCTGCTTTCCCTCCTTCGTAGCTACTACTTCCCTTGTAGGGTAACCTACTGCTTACACAGAATATGCTGACGTGTTCTCCAAAAAAGCAGCTGAGACCTTACCCCCACACCGGCAGTATGACTGCCCCATTGATCTAATTCCTGGGTCTACTCCCCCTAGGGGTAGAACTTACCCTCTTTCCTTGCCCGAAGCCCAGCCGATGAAGGAGTATATTAAGGAAAACCTAGAGAGGGGTTTCATCAGGCCTTCTAGTTCCCCCACGGGGGCAGGGTTCTTTTTTGTGGGTAAGAAAGATGGTGGTCTTCATCCCTGTATCGATTACAGGGGTCTCAACAAGATCACTATAAAAAATCGATACCCTCTTCCTTTAATTTCTGAGCTGTTTGACCAGGTTAAGGATGCTAAGATCTATACCAAGCTAGACCTTAGGGGGGCTTATAACCTGATACGTATAAAGGAGGGGGATGAGTGGAGAACAGCGTTTAACACTAGGGATGGCCACTATGAGTACCTTGTAATGCCGTTTGGTCTCTGTAACGCCCCCGCAGTGTTCCAGGAGTTTGTCAATGACATCTTCCGGGACCTGCTGGGGATATTTGTGGTGGTTTACCTAGATGATATTCTTATTTTCTCTTCCAACATGTGTGAACATCAGAAACATGTGTGTGAGGTCTTGCGTAGACTAAGGGAGAATAACCTTTATGCAAAACTAGAGAAATGCACTTTTGAGTTTTTTTCTGTTCAATTCTTGGGGTTTAATATTTCCAGCAAGGGTCTTGAAATGGATCCAGGCAAGGTGAGAGCTGTCCTGGATTGGACCCAGCCCCTTTCGTTACGCACAACCCAAAGGTTTCTTGGTTTTGCTAATTATTATCGCCAATTTATTAAGAATTTTTCACTCATTGTTGCCCCCATTACCAATCTAAGAAAGGAGCTGACCCCAGTAATTGGCCTCCTGAAACTGTACAAGCTTTTGATCTTCTTAAGAAAGAATTCAGCTCAGCCCCTATCCTACATCACCCTGACACTGCGCTACCATTCATTGTAGAGGTTGACGCCTCTGAGGTGGGAGCTGGGGCAATCCTTTCTCAAAGGCACCGACTACCAACAAATTGCATCCCTGTGCTTTCTTTTCCAGGAAGTTTTCATCTGCTGAGGTGAATTATGACATAGGTAACAGGGAGTTGTTGGCAGTCAAGTGGGCACCTCCTTGAGGGTGAAAAACATGTTGTGACGGTCTATACAGACCACAAGAATTTATTGTACATTGAATCTGCTAAACGCCTAAATCCAAGACAAGCTAGGTGGGCTCTGTTTTAATTGTCTAATTTTTCTTTGACATTCAGGCCTGGTTCTAAGAACACTAAGGAGGGTGCACTCTCTAGGAGTTTCGAACCCATTTCTCCTGACACTAGTGAGTGTACTCCCATCATCCCCAGGGACATGATTTTAGCCACCTTGGAATCTGATCTTTCTTCTTTATTGCTCCCTTTACAATCATCTGCTCCTAATGATACTACTTCTGGGAGATGGTTTGTACCTCAGGGGTTAAGAGAGCAGGTGCTGAAAGAGGTTCATGATTCTAAAATGGCAGGGCATCCAGGCATTGCTAAAACGGTGTCCCTGTTATCCCGTCATGTTTGGTGGTCATCATTCAAACAGGATACTAAGGCCTTTGTAAATTCATGTCCAATCTGCCAAAGGTCAAAATCCTCTCGGAAGTCTTCCCAGGGTTTGCTGATTTCCTTGCCAATTCCAGAAAGACCTTGGACCCATCTTTCGATGGACTTTATTGTTGATTTGCCTCCTTCACAGGGGAAAACTGTGATCTGGGTGGTGGTGGATAGGTTTAGCAAGATGAGCCATTTTCTACCCCTTCCACACCTCCCTTTTGCTAAATCCTTGGCTGATCTGTTTGTTACTCACATCTTTAAGTTTCATGGTTTTCCTGAAAATATTGTTTCTGATAGGGGGGTTCAGTTTGTCTCTAAGTTTTGGGGTGATTTCTGTTCTTTGGTTGGGGTTGAATTATCCTTTGCCTCAGCGTATCACCCCCAAACCAACGGTCAATCTGAAAGGGTAAACCAGTCCCTTGAGCAATACCTCAGGTGTTATGTGTCAGACAATCAGTCCACATGGGCTGAACTTGCATACAATAATGCTACCCATTCCTCCTCGGGAGAGTCCCCTTTCTTCGTGGTTAATGGGTTGCAACCCAAGGCATTTTCATTTTCCGGTTCTGGCTCCCTGGTTCCCTCTGCTAATTCTTGTATTGAACGTTTTTCTAGGGTTTGGTCGCAGGTTCGTGACTCTCTGTCCGCAGCTGCCTCTG
Organism: Xenopus laevis; assembly: GCF_017654675.1. Lineage (NCBI taxonomy): Eukaryota > Metazoa > Chordata > Amphibia > Anura > Pipidae > Xenopus > Xenopus laevis. The sequence goes on from NC_054373.1 coordinate 183,457,930, forward strand.
CTCAGAAAAAAGCTGCTGACAGATCACGTAGAGAGGCACCCCAGTATAAGGTGGGAGACTCAGTGTGGCTTTCTACCAAAAATATTAAACTAAAGGTTCCCTCTCTCAAACTGGGGCCTAGGTTCATTGGTCCATACCCTATTTCTGAAATTATCAATCCTTCTTGTGTTCGTCTTAAGTTGCCTGTTAATTTTAAGATTTCTGACTCATTTCACGTTTCTTTGTTAAAACCTGCTAACAATGTCCATTTTGTTTCTGTTCCTCCCCCAGTGTTAGTTGAAGGTCAGCCTGAATTTGAGATCCAGGAGTTTCTAGATTCCCGCCTTGTGCGTGGTAAGTTACAGTATATTACCAGGTGGAAGGGCTTTGGCCCTGAGGAGAACTCCTGGGTCTAAGTGGATGACATCAGGGCTGATCGCCTCAGGAAGCAGTTCCATCAAAAATTTCCTGGGAAGCCTGGGGGTCCAGTGCCCCCCCCTAGAGAGGGGGGTAATCTAACAATACCTGTGCGGCGGGGTCGCCCGCCGCGCCGTCGGTGGGGACCCCGCCGCATGGTCCATGAGCCGGCGCTGTGGGCAAGAGGCCTTAGTGTACACTTGTCCTATGTATGATGGATGAAGAATGAAGAAAACCATGGCTTGGTGAGAAAGAAGGACAAAATGTAAATGACACATGACCAGATAAGAACGTTTTGGGAGGGTGGCATATAGCACAGTGAATGAGCACACATTATTATCTGTCATATGAATCTCTATTAGTGTATCTGTGCTTAAGAAGTTAGGAGCACACTAGGCATGTGCAGTGCCTCAGGCACCAGGGAAGATATGAGAAAAAGACACACTGGCACACAAGTTGTGAATGCAGGTGAAAACCTTGCTAAGCTTTATTACCGGAAGTGCAAGGTTTCGGGGCAAGCCCCTTTGTCAAGCTTGTAAGCCCAGAGCAATGTGCAAGAACCAATGTCTCCTGCATCCATAGCTCCTGGGCTTAGTAAGGCTATTGAACCTGTATCTAACCAGGTTTTTGTTAGAGACCAAATTGCACCTTATGTTTCCTAAGACCTCGTTCACTCATCTGGTTCCCTTTGTCACTTAGCCCTAATTACAGTTACAGTGTTGGAAATAGGAGCTGAAGAAGAGCAATAAAACTGGACGTGTTCAATATTACTGGGGATGTACCCGGCTGAAGATACTTCCTACCACAATGAAATGTGAAGACACTAGATTTGTAGTGAGGGTGGTTGTGGTTTTATTCAGAAGGTCATAGACTCTTAAGGTAGGCTGTGGGAGACAATACTATTCTAATAAATTTTAAATAAAATATATAAAAAATAACATATAAAAATAAAAAAAAGAGTTAAGGTTTTATTGTAGCATCTAGTAGCACTTTTCTGGTCTACAGCAATGAGATTAATGAAATCAGACATCTAAGTGGTTGGTATCCTTGCATGGCTACAGCAGATTTAAGAGTTTGTGGACACCCCTGAGTTGTGATCTGTTATAGTAATAACAAACACCCCAAATACCCTATTGAACACAAGCACAAATAGTTTTACTAATGAAAGGGCACAGACACACACAGTGGGAGCTGAATGAGCAAACTATACACAAAGGCTTTTAGGGATTCCAGGCTCTTTTCACCCATTGGGACTCATTAAAGGAACTTTACCTAAGCGAATAATAATGAGTCTCATTAAGGCAATTAGACTGGCACCTACAAGATGTTATTTATCTGTACACAACAGATTGGAAGAAGGTAAACATGTTTAATTTAGCTGGGGAGATCCCACGGGGTGCCATAGAGTGTCACCTGTACGTATCAGAGATACCAGTAAGTGAAATGAGCAGCTTTCCAAACATAGTGCGGCCCCTCCGGAGAAATCCATCTGCCGTGTGGCTAAGCACATTATTAAGAGACTACTACAAGCTAATTGGTGCAAGATTACAGCTAGGAGGAGACATTGGAGTCTAACTATCATATACAAAACTTATAACTGACTCTGAGAGTCAGGCAAAGCAGCCAGACAAGCACAGTAACTTCTGGTACATTTAATACAACATTGCAGGTGGGTGTGGCCTGTCCCATTATTACTCTCAGCTTAGACAGGAAGAGGAACAGGAGTGAATCATGAGATAATGGCAAAACAGCAGGAATGCCCTTAACCAAAATGGCCACACAAGCAGGTTACTACAATAAGAATAGCCATATACCCTAAAATGATCATATATATATAAGTTTTCCATACTTTTCTTTCACTACAATCATTATAAGTGCAGCATTATATTTCTCAGCCATTTGTAAAAACTTCCATTTATGAACCTGTAGTGTTTAACAGCAGCTCTTTTAGGAAAGGTTTGTTCATGTTTATTACTATGCAGCGCAGGGGACATTAGAGGGCGCCCTCTATAGCCGGCCAGATACTTTGCCTTAGCCATGTGGAGCAGAGCTGGCCACTTCTCATCTTGTTTGTATATGGCAATAAGCTTTGTTCTTATTGGTTCAGGAATGTGACTGACAGTGTTGCTTCACAGAATGGTTATTTTATCTGTTTTGTGAAACAAAACTGTCATTTTGTGGAAAGAATGGATCCTGTACTATAAAATCTTGCTTTCTGTCACAGATATCTATTTTGTCAGTCAAATCTAGCTTGACATGCACTAGTTAGTTACACTATTATATATTATGTCCAACTTTGTTTTTACATAATTCATTCTGTAAGTAACTCTGCACATAAGTGCGTCCGTTACATGGAGGTTATACATTTGTGAGACAGATTGCTTGTTAAACTGTACAGAATGGAGTTTGTGATATAATGACATCCTTTTGTGCACTAACCAGATTTTTTTTCATTCTTTAATAGAAATAAGTCGTTTGTATATTTTTTTTTCTCTGTGTATGGTCACAAATACTTATATAACACGAGAGACATTCATTCTGTGTATTAGGGATAGTTTTGTATACAGAATGTATTTGGGACAAACAGCACCCCATAATTTCTTTCCTTCTATTGTGTACTCATGGGTTTCTGTATCAGACTTCTTGTTTTCAGCTTAAACTTCCAGGGCTAGTGCTTGAGCATGCTCAGTTTGATCCTCTCCCCCTCCTTGCTGTAATCTGAGCCCAGAGCTATGAGTGAGCAGGGAGAGACTCAGGCAGGAAGTGATGTCACACCAAGCTAATATGGCAGCTGCTATCCTAAGCAGAGAGAGCTTCTAGAGCTGTTTACTCAGGTATGGTAAAGCATTCTGCAGAATAAATATAGTGTTATAGCTTGCACTATTGTGGCTAATCTATTGTTATAAACTGCCTCGGTAGCTTTCCTTCTTCTTTAAGGAGGGATATGGCCCCCTGCCCAAACACCTACCTGTCCGAATTCTAACATTACTGACCAGATACTCTGAAATGAAACTGATACCAGGTCCGGATTTACATAGTGGGCGCCCCTAGGCCCGCTGCCGTTCATCGTCCCTGTCCCCTGCCTTTTATTCTCTGAAATTTTCATCATCGGGCAAGAGCAATGGGGATTGGCGCACAGGAAATTAAAAAAACTATTTTATCTCTTGTGCATCCCCAGTGTTTCTGAACTAATGTGGGCGTGGTTGGGCAGCATGCCGCCCCCTAAAATTCTGCCGCCCTAGGCCCGGGCCTTGGCGGCCTCTCCACAAATCCGGGCCTGACTGATACTAAGGAATGAAATCAGAAATCTGGCGGAAAATGTTGCCCATCACTAGTCCCAGACAATATCTAATATGATGTAAATGTATGTTTTTCAGACTTTCAATTAACCAGCCCTGTAAAGAGCCACAGTTATACGTCACCTTGGATTTAGATGGGCTATGAGACTACTTCAGGCCTGGGACGACTCAATCCCCACCCCGTCCAACCGCCAGCCAATACTTACCTCTTTAAGGGTAATAAGTATGAGCAAGGATTTAGTAAAGGAAAAGTAATTCCCCCTATGTTTTTGTGTCCTAGCACCCCTGTCCCTCTGCCCCTCAACCACATCGCTGACACTTGTCCCAGGTACTTGTTCTCTACAGGCAGAACTGCGCAGTGTGGTTGGCGGCCATCTTTGACAGCATTGCATCCAATAGGCTCCCTGGCAGTAATAGCCAAACAAGAGCTTACACTCTGCAATCTAATCTGCTCCTGGCTCCTCTTCTACCTCCATACACTGTGGCACCCAACACTTCAGGGCAACTCTATGGTTTTGTAAAGTTCTATTGGTACTTCTGAAGAGGGAAGAGAGAAGAACTAGATATTACTGGGCCCCACAGCAATTTATTTTTCAGGCCCCCAAAATGTCTAGAGGTTGACCTGTTTTACCAATATTTTTTGAAATTGTAAATGAATTAGGGTCTCATGGGGCCCCTATAAATGCTGGTCCCCCCTGCAGAAGCAGGGTCTGCTTCCTCTGTAGTTACACCCCTGAGGTTAAAGGAACAGTAACACCAAAAAATTTAAGTGTTTTACAGTAATAAAAATATCATGTAGTGTTGCCCTGCACTGCTAAAACTGAACTGTTTCTGCTTCAGAAACACTACTATAGTTCAAAGCACAGGATACACAATAGATAACAGATATGTACTACTATAGTTTATATAAACAAGCTGCTGTGTAGCAATGGTGGAAATTGAAAAAAGGTAACAGGGCACAGGATAAATAGTGGATAACAGTTAACATTATGTTCTACAGAGCTTATCTGCTGTGCTTTGAATGGCTGCCCCCATGCCTACAAAGCAGATTGTTTATATAAACTATAGTAGTACTTATCTGTTATCTACTGTGTATCCTGTGCTTGAATGGCTGCCCCCATGGCTACACAGCAGCTTGTTTATATAAACTATAGTAGTACTTATCTGTTATCTACTGTGTATCCTGTGCTTGAATGGCTGCCCCCATGGCTACACAGCAGCTTGTTTATATAAACTATAGGAGTACTTATCTGTTATCTACTGTGTATCCTGTGCTTGAATGGCTGCCCCCATGGCTACACAGCAGCTTGTTTATATAAACTATAGTAGTACTTATCTGTTATCTACTGTGTATCCTGTGCTTGAATGGCTGCCCCCATGGCTATACAGCAGCTTGTTTATATAAACTATAGTAGTGTTTCTGAAACAAACACATCAGTTTTACCAGTGCAGGGCAACACTATATTATATTTTTATTACTTTAAAACAGTTTCATTTTTGATGCTACTGTTTGTAGCCTCCCTTTGTGACTGATGCCTTGTTATCATATATATATATACTGAATATATTCAGTTATGACAGATATATCCTGTATACCGTATATTTTACATTCACAAACTTAAGCGCAATCAGTCGAAAAAGTTTATGAAAGTGTCACTTTTGGTGGCCACATTTAATTCTCCAATAAAGAGGTCTCAGGGGCAAAATAAGGTTGGCAGCACTCGCACAGGCCTCTATTAGCAGTGTCTGCTCAGTAATTTCAGATCTGATGAATTTGTCCTGCTGCGAGCGGCTAAATGAGTCATTGGGATGGATCCTCACAGCACCAGCGGCTTCTCACTCACCTGACACCATTACTCATCAGTCACATTCATTATTTCCCTATATCAACAGAAGTCATAAGAGTCTGAATTACTGCTCCACTTATTATTGTAGGGGCTCCTAAATACATTCTTATTAATGACTTTGTTTGGCTTTGTGATTTCCCTCTATCCCAGCCTGAACCCAAGAGCATGTGCAACTCATCACCATCACTCTCCCTCCCATCAAACCATGTGTGACCCCTTATCCATCTTCCCATCATGTTGTAAGAAATATAACTGGGTCGCGGCGGCATGGACGGCCGCCACGCCGCCGCGCTCCTTCTCCGTCGGCTTCCGGGTCCTAGTGCGCGCGCTGCGCGCATGCGCATTATTTAAAGGCGCAGGCGCGCTGGCGTAATTACATCAGCGCGCAATGGCGCGAATTTCAAACTGTATTTAAGCCCATTCATTGGTACTGCTGGTTGCCCGTGATAGGATTTATCCTGTGGTTTTGCCTAAAGCCTTGTGCTGTTTGTCCGTGTTTATTCTGCTAGTTATCCGGTTTTTGACCTCAGCCTGTTTCCTGACGACGCTCCCATCTGAATCCTGACCTGTGCCTGTTACCCGACTACTCTATTGCCTGTACCCCTTCTGCTTGATACCCGGTTTTGACCCTTGCCTGCCTGACGATCCTTGCTATCTGCCTGCCTCGACCCAGCCTGTCTGACTATCCTCTCTGCCTCATCCTTGCCTGTAACCGTGATCCTCGGCCCAAAAGACTCTAGATACTTGCCGTGCCCCATTGCCTGCCAGAACTCTAGCCTTGCCCACTCATAAGTCCAGGTGGCACCCCAGTAGGCGGAGGGCCTTCCCGAAGCCCAAAAGTGGTCACACATACTGGTGAAGAGAGCTCTGACCATGGTGCTTGGCTCTAGTTCTGGTATTGGGTGCCGGCCGTGACATTATCACGGGCCATGGAGGACGACGATCACATTGAAGCCGCTGCTGCTGCTCCTCTCCCAACATCCACTGATCTGTTGCTTACTACTTTGCTGCAACAAATGGAGGACCAGGAGCAAAAGCAAAATTATCTGCTCCAGGGGTTCCATAATCTAACCCGCCAGCTGGGACCCTCGCAGCAGTCAGCTAGTTCTGTTCCTACATCCTCTGTGGGTTCGGTGGGGACAGAACCCAGTTTTTTGTTTTTCAAGAAGCCTGCAAGCTGTACCTCAGCTTTTTCCCCCATTCTTTTCCCTCTGATGAGGAAAAGGTCAGATTTGTTATGACCCTATTAGTGGGTGACCCCCAAATCTGGGCACTTAGACTGCCAGCCACCGATCCTGCCCGTTTTACTTTAGACCAGTTCTTCCGTTCTATGGCTATTCTATACGATGACCCGGATCGCGCCTCTTCGGCCGACTCCGCGATTCGTAAATTACGCCAAGGTAAACGGGAGGTGGAAACTTTTTGTACTGAGTTTCGTAGGTGGGCGGTGGAAACGGGGTGGAATGATACGGCTCTACGGAGTCAGTTTCGCATTGGTCTGGCCAAATCTGTCAAAGACAACCTTGTTAATTATCCCCTATCTTCCAGTCTGGATGACCTTATGTCTTTGGCCATCCAGATAGATAGGAGACAAAGGGAGAATAGGGATGAACAGGATACTTCTGTTGGGTATAAACATGTTCATAGTGCTAAGTTTTCAAACCCCTCTGTGTCTCAACCTCAGGAGGAGCCTATGCAGCTAGGCATCTCACACCTTACTCCTGAGGAAAAGGCACGCAGGCGGTCCCTTGGGCTGTGTATTTATTGTGGGGAGAAGGTTCACTTTCTCAATCAATGCACCAAGAGGCCGGGAAACGCCCAAGCCTAAATGGAGAAGGGGAGCTCCATTTGGGTGCAGGCGTTTCCTCTCCCCAATCTGCCTCTAAGGTTCTATTACCAGTTAAACTGACCTGGCCTACGGGCACTATCAAAGTGTCGGCTTTCATTGATTCTGGGGCAGAGGGTAATTTCTTGGACGCGGCTTTTGCTGCAAAATTCAAAATTCCACTGGTTGCCCTTAATCCGCCCATGAGAATCCTTGCTGTAGACAAAAGACCCTTGGGGTCTGGGGTGGTTTCCCAAAAGACCATCAACCTGTCCTTGTGTATAAGTAATCTGCATTCTGAAGAAATAGCTCTGTACCTCATTGAGGGAGCTTCCTGTCCTCTCATTCTGGGTTTACCGTGGCTCCAGAGGCATAACCCTCTGATAGATTGGGTTTCTAGGGAGGTTATTCAGTGGGGTTCTGGTTGTAGTGGGGTGTGTACTCCATCTGTAGTGGGTAATACCATCCTTGAGGGGTTACCATCTGCCTACACTGCCTATTCTGGCGTATTTTCCAAAAAGGCAGCTGAGACACTACCCCCACATCGGCAGTATGACTGCCCTATTGATCTGTTTCCGGGATCATCTCCCCCTCGAGGCAGAACCTTTCCCCTTTCATTGCCTGAGGCCCAGGCAATGAGAGAGTATATTCAAGAGAACCTTGCTAGAGGGTTTATTAAGCCTTCCAGTTCCCCTGCGGGGGCAGGGTTTTTCTTTGTAGGCAAGAAAGACGGTGGTTTACGCCCCTGTATTGATTATAGGGGCTTGAACAAAATCACTGTGAAAAACCGCTATCCCTTACCCCTTATCTCTGAATTGTTTGACCAGGTCAAGGATGCTAAAATCTTCTCCAAATTAGACCTGAGGGCAGCTTACAATCTCATACGGATCAGGGAGGGGGACGAGTGGAAAACTGCTTTCAATACCAGGGATGGCCACTATGAGTACCTCGTAATGCCCTTTGGTCTATGTAACGCCCCAGCAGTGTTTCAGGAATTTGTCAATGACATCTTTCGGGACCTGTTGGGGGTATATGTTGTGGTTTATCTTGACGACATACTAATTTTTTCTGCAAACCTTTGCGAACATCGCATTCATGTCTGTGAGGTATTACGTAGGTTAAGGGTGAATTGTCTGTATGCTAAGTTAGAGAAATGCACATTCGAGGTAACCTCTGTCCAATTTCTGGGGTTCAACATTTCTTTTAAGGGTCTTGAAATGGATCCGGGCAAGGTGAGAGCTGTCCTGGATTGGACTCAACCCCTTTCACTGCGTGCAACCCAGAGATTTTTGGGGTTCGCAAATTATTACAGGCAATTCATCAAAAACTTTTCTGTCATAGTGGCGCCCATCACTAATTTAACCAAAAAAGGTGCTGATCCCAGCATGTGGCCCCCTGAAGCTATTTAAGCTTTTGAAACCCTCAAGAGGGAATTCAGTTCCGCCCCAATTCTACGCCATCCTGATACTGCTTTACCTTTCATTGTGGAGGTAGATGCTTCTGAGGTAGGAGTAGGGGCGGTTCTTTCCCAAAGGCACCCGACTACCAACAAGTTGCATCCCTGTGCGTTCTTCTCTAGAAAGTTCCTGCCCGCTGAGGTAAACTATGATATAGGGAATCGTGAATTGTTGGCAGTCAAGTGGGCCTTTGAAGAATGGCGACACCTACTGGAGGGGGCTAAACACCAGATTACGGTCTATACTGACCATAAGAATTTGCTCTATATTGAGTCAGCTAAGAGATTAAACCCTAGACAGGCTAGGTGGGCTCTGTTCTTCACCAGGTTTGATTTTTCTTTAACCTTTAGACCTGGTACAAAGAACATCAAGGCAGATGCTCGCTCTAGGAGCTTTGACTCAATCTGTTCTGACTCAGATGATAATCCTTCTATTATCCCAAGTGAATGTATTGTAGCCACATTGGAATCTGACCTCTCTTCCTTATTGTCCTCTGTTCAAACTGATGCTTCCTCCAACACTCCTGAGGGGAGGCTTTTCGTTCCTGAAAATCTCAGAGAACAGGTGTTAAGAGAGGTTCATGATTCCAAAATGGCAGGACACCCCGGTGTAAGTAAAACTACATCTTTATTGTCCAGAAGTGTGTGGTGGCCAACTTTCAAGCAAGATGTAAAATCGTTTGTAGACTCTTGCCCTGTTTGCCAACGCTCTAAATCTTCTAAAAATTTGTCCCAGGGATTACTCATTCCCCTGCCTATTCCTGAGAGACCGTGGACCCATCTTTCGATGGATTTTATAGTGGACTTACCATCGTCCCAGGGGAAAACAGTAATTTGGGTGGTTGTGGAAAGATTTAGCAAAATGGGTCGTTTTATCGCACTTCCACATTTCCCTTCCGCTAAAACCTTATCTGAGCTTTTTATTCAGCACATATTCAAGTTACATGGTTTTCCTGTTAATATTGTTTCTGACAGAGGGGTTCAGTTTGTCTCCAAGTTTTGGCGAGCATTTTGCTCTTTAGTGGGGATTAATCTTTCTTTTTCTACTGCTTATCACCCACAAACCAACGGGCAAACTGAAAGGGTAAATCAGACTCTAGAACAATTTCTAAGGTGTTATGTGTCTGAGAATCAGTCTTCTTGGGCAGAATTGTTACCCTGGGCAGAATTTGCCTACAATAATGCTTCTCACTCCTCCACTGGGGAGTCTCCGTTTTGTTGTTAATGGGTTGCACCCCAAGGCATTTTCTTTTTCAGGGTCTGGTTCCTCTGTTCCATCTGCCAACTCCTCTGTCGAACAGTTTTCTAAAGTCTGGTCACAAGTTCACAACTCTCTTAAGACGGCTACATCCTCTCAGAAGATGGCTGCCGATAGGAAACGCAGGGAGGCACCCCAATATAAGGTGGGAGACTTGGTGTGGCTCTCCACCAAGAACATTAAATTGAAAGTTCCTTCCCTAAAATTGGGTCCCTGTTTCATTGGTCCATATCCCATCACTTCTATTATCAACCCTTCTTCTGTTCGTCTTAAGTTACCTGTTAATTTCAAAATTTCTGATTCCTTTCATGTCTCGCTACTAAAACCTGCTTCTAACACCCGCCTTGTTTCTGTTCCTCCTCCAGTGCAAGTTGACGGTCAGCCTGAATTTGAGATCCAGGAGTTCCTTGATTCCCGTTTGGTACGTAACAAACTCCAGTACCTCACTAGATGGAAGGGATTCGGTCCTGAGGAGAACTCCTGGGTCTCAGTTGATGACATCAAGGCTGACCGCCTCAGGAGGCAATTTCACATTAAGTTTCCTGGGAAGCCTGGGGGTCCAGTGGCCCCCCTAGAGAGGGGGGGTAATGTAAGAAATATACCTGGGTCGCGGCGGCGTGGACGGCCGCCACGCCGCCGCGCTCCTTCTCCGTCGGCTTCCGGGTCCTAGTGCGCGCGCGGCGCGCATGCGCATTATTTAAAGGCGCAGGCACGCTGGCGTAATTACGTCAGCGCGCAATGGCGCGAATTTCAAACTGTATTTAAGCCCATTCATTGGTACTGCTGGTTGCCCGTGATAGGATTTATCCTGTGGTTTTGCCTGAAGCCTTGTGCTGTTTGTCCGTGTTTATTCTGCTAGTTATCCGGTTTATGACCTCAGCCTGTTTCCTGACGACGCTCCCATCTGAATCCTGACCTGTGCCTGTTACCCGACTACTCTATTGCCTGTACCCCTTCTGCTTGATACCCGGTTTTGACCCTTGCCTGCCTGATGATCCTTGCTATCTGCCTGCCTCGACCCAGCCTGTCTGACTATCCTCTCTGCCTCATCCTTGCCTGTAACCGTGATCCTCGGCCCAAAAGACTCTAGATACTTGCCTTGCCCCATTGCCTGCCAGAACTCTAGCCTTGCCCACTCATAAGTCCAGGTGGCACCCCAGTAGGCGGAGGGCCTTCCCGAAGCCCAAAAGTGGTCACACATACTGGTGAAGAGAGCTTTGACCACGGTGCTTGGCTCTAGTTCTGGTATTGGGTGCCGGCCGTGACACATGTTCTTTTACCCCCAACATTAGCTTCCCTCAACCCGTCTTGTCCTTTTACCCCCAACATTAGCTTCCTTCAACCCATCTTGTCCTTTTACCCCCAACATTAGCTTCCTTCAACCCATCTTGTCTTTTTACCCCCAACATTAGCTTCCCTCAACCCACCTTGTCTTTTTACCCCCAACATTAGCTTCCCTCAACCCACCTTGTCTTTTTACCCCCAACATTAGCTTCCCTCAACCCACCTTGTCTTTTTACCACCAACATTAGCTTCCCTCAACCCGTCTTGTCCTTTTACCCCAACATTAGCTTCCTTCAACCCATCTTGTCCTTTTACCCCCAACATTAGCTTCCTTCAACCCATCTTGTCCTCTTACCCCCAACATTAGTCTCTCTAAACCCACCTTGTCCTTTTACCCCCAACATTAGCTTCCCTCAACCCCTTCTTGTCCTTTTACCCCCAATATTAGCTTCCCTCAACCCTTCTTGTCCTTTTAGCCCCCACCATTAGCTTCCTTCATCCCACCTTGTCCGTTTACCCCCAGTATTAGCTTCTCTGATCCATGTGTGCCTCTGCCCTAATGGAGGGATCATTTATTTAGTGCCACTGGGCTATTGTGCCATGCGGTGGATACAGCAGCAGTATCACAACACTCTGGAAAGTTCAGGACCTCATTTGCCCTTAAATCTGGCAACTTTTCCAGGACATCACACACAATGCAGTGCAGGCGGGTGGTGCATGATGTGACGCTACAATGGAGGTGATGTACACACACGCACTTATTTCCCGGCTTTATGGTGTTAGGAAGAAGGGAAAATTATAAGTTTGCAATAAAAGCTCAAATGGAACATTTTAATCGCAGGTTTTATTTCCCACTGACCAAACATGGTTGCCATGGAGACCAGCACAGAGCATATGCTGGTTATTTAAGAGGTCCATGTATATAATTAGGCAGGAGATGAATATAAGTATTATCTTAGGCTGAGAATGTAAAACCTGCACAGAAAGAGACTCACTGACCTGTTATTACAGGGCTTCATCTCGCCAGTCACCCCCGTGCACTTTATACTCACTTAGTGGCACTTACACTGTAGATGCAAATGTAATGGCGCCACCTAGAGGTGACTTCATACGGCTATGCATTCATTGTATATACTGCAGATCAAGGGGAAATAAGCAAATTCTGATTTTGGTCACAGTGATAATGTGGGACATCACCCCCTTTCACAGTGACAGTAAGTAAATAATTATCCATTGGCAAATGAACCAAGCAAATAAGTAGCACAGCGAGGCCATCTTACTTACCTTTCCCAGGTGTCCCTAGCACAGACTTAGGCTCATGTCTGCTTAATCCAAATATTGTACTAAAGGGAACATGACTCCCCAGTGCAATAAGGGGAGCACAAGTTAGTGGTCATATAAAAAGCACTTGTTTCTGGAGTGTGTGTGGGACACGCTGGATAAAAAGTCCAACACAAGGAGCAGAACACAGGACTGGGGGTGCAAGTCACTTCTGTTCTTACCTACTGCAGCTTGTGCCCCCTGAATTGGGGTGGAATATGGGACACCTACATGACTCCCCCTGTCTGCTCCTCATGAATACAACACTGCTAAAGTCAGACAGCACTGTATTCATGGGACAAACACTGTGCTATGTTGTAGAGTGCAGAGACCTGCAGTTATTCTTCTACCTGTAGGGCAGGGTGCAAAGTGCACAAATCATGGCAGATAGCCCACGTTTATTTATTATCTCCTGCAGGTAAAATGAATGACTCTTTCTTTTCCCATTACCCTAAAGCATTGGCAGACTATCTTCCTGGATTATACCTTGTGTAATGGTGTTGTAAGAAAACAGTAGTACAAAACCAAAGTGGAAAATGCAAAACTCACCCAAGTGCGTGAAGAGGTTTTTGGCCACTTGCAGAAGAGCCTGTGGAAGAAGAAACATCAGTAACATCATACGCAGAGTATTTTGTGTGCAGCTGTGAGTTACACACAGGGCAATGCTAAGGAAAGGGTTGGGCTGTGTTAAAAGGAATGCTATGATAAACGTGATGATGATGATGAGGATGATAGAGGGTCAGGGGGTGTTGGAGACCTCAGAGCATTGCTTGGTTCAATGTCCCTTTGGCTCAGACTAATTAAATACAGAAGTGGAGTCTCCAATGAGATATCAGCTCATCACTTTTACTTATCTTTTAGTATCTTATAGAATAGCCAGTTCTTAGCAACATTTCAATTGGTCTTCAGCTTTCTACCAGGCCTTCTCCTATCCATATCCCAGTCTCACATTCAAACCACCTGGTTGCTATGGGTTACGGCCCAGGTGCAAATTTGCCCATCATTTATAAAGGAGCCCCAGTCTCCATCACTGCATGTGTGTAACACCGGGTATTTGGGAATTATGGGTAATTTAATTGCAGTGGCCAGTAATAGGCGGCAGTTTGGTGGAATGACGCTGGCAGTCTTTGTATCATCAAGAGATTGGGGCTCATTTGTGACAGACCTTGTTGGGTTCACCCTGTTTTACATGTGTCAGTGCCAGGCCCAGCTTATGTGGCACCCCCCAATCTGGATCTCACCCCCGGTCATCAAACAAGTGGGGATACATGATGGTAATGAGCAGCTTCAGTTCAGCTAAAGTAGGAGTAACCCCACCCCTTCTGTTGTGCCCAGGGCTGTGCCTCTCCTGCCGACCACTAGTGTAATTCTGACTATTGTCCAACCAATGGGATTGCCCAAAAAGCAGCAATCCCCCCCCCAACCCCATGATGTATGAATTGCCCCCCCCAAAGCGCCTCTTCTTAATCTATGGATTGCCTTAGAGTAAAAATGATTTCCTCACTCCAAAAAAAGGAGAATCAGACCAGTCCCTGGATCCACTTTATACTATAAGGGGCAAATTTATCAAGCGTCGAATTTGAAAAACTTTGAAATTTGAATTAAAAAAGACCAACCGAAATTAAATCAAAGTTTCTTTTTGGCCAAATAGGTCCGTTTCTGATCGAATAAATACTTTTTTTTTTAATTCGAATTTTCACTTCGACCATTGATAAATTTGTCCCTAAATATTAATATCAGTAATGGTTGCTAAAAAGGCATCCGACCCTTCCTTGAAGTTTCTAATGTAAAGGTCAAATTGAATTTCTGGGTTTGTCACATGTTTAAGCCGATTGCCTGGCAACACCAAAGCTCAAAACTCCCCTTTAGCTACTGGAGCAACATTACCCTCCCCCCTCACATATCACCAGCCCCGGGCTCTAACCGTGTCCTTATACCGCAGGAATGGACCAGGTCCGGACTGAGAATTCAAATAGGCCCTGGCATTTCAGTCACACAGAGGCCCAATCAGCCGACACAGAGGCCCAAACAGTCCCCACCAACCCACTAAATAGTGACTTTCTATGGGACTTATTAGCAGCCCCTCTGGCATTTGCCAGAACCCGAAGATTGCCAGTCCGGGCCTGGAATGGACTAACACTTATCACTAGGGTCACACTCAATGTTTTCTTTCTATAAATGTTCATTAGAAGACTCAGGAGCAGCTGCAAATGGGATTTTCATTCGACTGTGTCAGTTGAGCCAATAAATTCCCATCCCCAGACTTGTGTGGAACAGTGACCCCTGGTGTTCGGTTATGAAACTGCTCTGCTGATTCTGAGGTGCAATAAAGTCATTTCTCTTCTAGTCCTGTTGCTGCAACTTCTCTGATTTTCCTCTCACTAAAGTCTCCCCTACACCCGGGGATTGAGCAGCTGATGGGGAGACACAAGTAGTAATGAGGCAAAGATTAGGGGGATCATTAGTGAATAGCCCTGTCCCTGCACCTCATTATCACGCTCTTCCCTTCCCAGTGTTTCAGGGCTGTTGGGACAGAAATGGACTATTATTTCTCTAAATCCAGAGATAATTCTGAGGATCTTTGGAAGAACATTCTGACTGGACTTGTCCCCCCCTGAACCCAGGACTGTACCGAGAACCCAACTCCAGCAGTGAAACAGTTACTGTACCTGCCACTGGATCAGACTAAAACATGGATTTAACCCGAATCATCTGATACTCCCAACTATATCCCTCTTTAACCCTGTATTATCCTTATCTACTATATCCCTCTTTAACCCTGTACTATCCTTATCTACTATATCCCTCTTTAACCCTGTACTATCCTTATCTACTATATCCCTCTTTAACCCTGTACTATCCTTATCTACTATATCCCTCTTTAACCCTGTACTATCCTTATCTACTATATCCCTCTTTAACCCTGTACTATCCTTATCTACTATATCCCTCTTTAACCCTGTACTATCCTTATCTACTATATCCCTCTTTAACCCTGTATTATCCTTATCTACTATATCCCTCTTTAACCCTGTACTATCCTTATCTACTATATCCCTCTTTAACCCTGTACTAGAGTCCTGCAGCGGGTCGGGTACCCGCGGGTTACCCGCAAAAACCTGCGGTACCCTGCGGGATGTGTAAAGAAGTTCCAGATGCCGGTATACCTGCGGGTCGGCGGTTCTGCGTGTTTGCGGGACGCAGATCTTCTCAATATCTATATTTGCTCCTTTATTCTGGGCACGTCTACTTCCGATGATGTCACTTCCGGTGTACAATAACAGCACTTCCTGTTTTACAATGTTCCCCCAGTTCATAGCTACTTCCGATGATGTCACTTCCGGTTTATAATGACAGCACTTCCTGATTCTTTATGGTCAGCTGGTCGCAGGTCTGGGTGGCGGATAAGGTACTTGCGGGTCGGGTAGCGGGTCTAAGCGGGTAAGAATGCGGGTTACGGGTCTTGGTTGTGAATTGCAATGTGCGAGTCGGGTTTGTGTCCATAAAAATTGACCTGTACAGGACTCTGTATTATCCTTATCTACTATATCCCTCTTTAACACTTTACTATCCTTATCTACTATAGCCCCTCTTTAACCCTGTATTATCCGTATATACCATATCCCCTCTTTAACCCTGTATTATCCCTATCTACTATATCCCCTCTTTAAGCCTGTATTATCCTTATCTACTATATCCCTCTTTAACCCTGCACTATCCTTATCTACTATATCCCTCTTTAACCCTGTACTAGAGTCCTGCAGCGGGTCGGGTACCCGCGGGTTACATGCAAAAACCTGCGGTACCTTGCGGGTTCTGTGAAGAAATTCCAGATGCGGGTATCCCCGCGGGTCGGCGTGTTTGCAGGATATGGGCCAGGACGCAGGTCTTCTCAATATCAATATTTGCTCCTTTATTCTGGGCACGACTACTTCTGATGATGTCACTTCCGGTGTACGACAGCACTTCCTGTTTTACGCCTTTCCCCCCAGATCATAGCTACTTCCGATGATGTCACTTCCGGTTTATACTGACAGCACTTCCTGATTCTTGATGGTCAGCAGGTCGCAGGTCTTGGTTGCGGATAAGGTACTTGCGGGTCGGTTAGCGGGTCCAAGCGGGTAAGAATGCCTGTTACGGGTCTTGGTTGCGGATTGGAGGGTGCGGGTCGGGTTCGGGTCCCAAAAAATGGACCTGTGCAGGATTCTATACTATCCCTATCTACTATATCCCTCTTTAACCCTGTATTATCCTTATCTACTATATCCCTCTTTAACCCTGTATTATCCTTATCTACTATATCCCTCTTTTAACCCTGTATTATCCTTATCTATTTTATCCCTTTTTAACCCTGTGCTAGAGTCCTGCAGCGGGTTAAAACCTGTGGTACCCTGCGGTTTGTGTGAAGACGTTCCAGATGCGGGTATACCCGCGGGTCAGCGGTTCTACGTGTTTGTGGAACGTGGGCTGGGATGCAGGTCTTCTCAATATCAATATTTGCTCCATTATTCGGGGCACGTCTACTTCTGATGATGTCACTTCCGGTGTACAATGACAGCACTTCCTGTTTTACGCCTTTTTCCCCAGATCATAGCTAAGTCCGATGATGTCACTTCCGGTTTATAATGACAGCACTTCCTGATTCTTGATGGTCAGCGGGTCGCAGGTCTGGGTTGTGGATAAGGTACTTGCGGGTCCAAGTGGGTAAGAATGCGGGTTACGGATCCTGGTTTGCGGATTGCAGGGTGCGGGTCGGGTTCGGGTCCCAAATAATGGACCTGTGCAGGATTCTGTACTATCCCTATCTACTATATCCCCTCTTTAACCATGTATTATCCCTATCTACTATATCCCCTTTAACCCTGTATTATTACAATCTACTATATTCCCCCTTTAACCCTGTATTATCCCTATCTACTATATCCCCTCTTTAACCATGTATTATCCCTATCTACTATATCCCTTTTAACCCTGTATTATCCCTATCTACTATATCTCCTCTTTAACCCTGTATTATCCCTATCTATTATCTTCCCCAATTGAGCCCTTTAACCCTGCATTATCCCTATCTACTATATCCTCTTTAACCCTGTATTATCCCAATCTACTATTTTCCCCATTTAACCTTGTATTATCCCTATCCACTATATCCCCTTTTAACCCTGTATTATCCCTATCTACTATATTCCCCATTTAACCCTGTATTATCCCTATCTACTATATCCCCTCTTTAACCCTGTATTATCCCTATCCACTATCTTCCCCAATTCACCCCTTCAACCCTGTATTATCTCTATTTAATATATCCCCTTTAACCCTGTATTATCCCTATCCACTATATCCCTTTTTAACCCCGTATTATCCCTATCTACTATATTCCCCATTTAACCCTGTATTATCCCTATCTACTATATCCCCTTTAACCCTGTATTATCCCTATCTACTATGTTCCCTTTAACCCTGTATTATCCCTATCTACTATCTTCCCCAATTAGCCTATTTAACCCTGTTGTAGCCCTATCAACTATATTCCCCATTTAACCCTTATTATCTCTATCTACTATATCCTCTTTAACCCTGTATTATCCCTATCTACTATATTCCCTCCTTTAACCCTGTATTATCCCCATTTACTGTCTTCCTCAATTCACCCATTTAACCCTGTATTATCCCTATTTACTATATTCCCCCTTTAACCATGTATTATCTCTATCTGCTATCTTCCCCAATTGACCCCTTTAACCCTGTATTAGCCGTTTCTACTATATTCCCCATTTTTACCATTATTATCTCTATCTACTATTTCCCCCTTTAACCCCGTATTATCCCTATGTACTTTATCCCCTTTTACCCAGTATAATCCCTATGTACTATATCCCCCCTTAACCCTGTATTATCCCTATCTACTATACCCCCCCTATAACCATGTAATATCTCTATCTACTATATCCCCCTTTAACCCTGTATTATCCCTATCTGCTGTATCTGATTGAACCCTGTAGTATCCCTATCTACTATATTCCCCCTTTAATCCTGTATTATCCGTATCACATGTATTATGACACAAGAACAGTTTTTAACTATTTTCAAATCTCGGTGTGCATCTATACTTGAATTTAATTTTTTTATGAAATGCACATTTAGATAGAACCTGGGTGTGTGTGTATATATATATATATATATATATATATATACCTGAGCCACAGTCCATAGATAGTATAGATAGCATAGTGATGATTCAGGAATAATCCTATTTCTAGTTCCGCACAGTTACAAATAGGAAAACAATTCTGTAAATGTTTTGTGGGTAAATGGAATAAACTATTCTATTAACAGAAGCAAAAAGAATCACCTGATTATGAACTGGGACTTATAGTCACATTGTTACACCTATTATTTTGGTCAGTCCCTAAGCACCAAAACTAAATGACTTTTTATAACTCTATAGATTTTCAAATTGACTTTTAATTCCAGAAATATTTTTAAGCCATTCAAGTATGGGATCCATTATCCAGAAATCTTATTATCCAGAAAGCTCCAAACTACGGAGACGTAAGGTATGAAGATCCAAATTACAGAAAGATCCTTTATCCAGAATAACCTAGGTTCTCAGCATTCTGGATAACAGGTCCTCTATAAAAATATGCAAAATACTTTAACTTTTTCATTAGGTATCATATTTGTGGGAACCCCCCATCCAGAGTGGGAGCTGAATTAGCCACAGCTGTGGGGGTGGAAGCCATTTTTGGCTGATAGGAGCCATATCCATATTATAGGAGAGATAGAAGAGAGGAGAATGGGAGCATTAGATCAGTTACTAAAGCTCATTATTACTACTCCATGGGGAATCCCTTTTACACTGTGAAAAGTCACATTTGTCACATTTTCAGCAAAACCCCAAATTTCCTACAACACTGGCAATGTAGTAAAATGCTGGGACAACAAGTTGTAACAATAAAGTGTTGACATCAATTGAAATCAGTTTATTATCAAGTATTTCTGAATTTACTTCTATAGCGACACAATTGTACTCAGTGATTTACAAGGTATAAACATACACAGGCTACAGTTCTATTGAGTTATACAGTAACAGTACAGACATCTGTGCTGTCTAATCGCTTAGTGGGATGAAGAGCTTACACTTTATTGGGTTATGTCAAATACATCATTTCTTTATGGCATTAATTCACCAGTGTATTTTATAACTCCGCCCAACAATCATTATGTACTTCTGTTGACTTTGGTTGCCTAGGTGATGTCACTGTGATGTCATGTGATGTCATAATGGACAGAATGAAGGTGTCCAGCTGCAGCCCAGATTGGCTCATTCTTTGTCAGGAGACTGAGGTGAGTACAAGTCGGGATCGTTGGGTACAAATATGAGCAAAAGGAATGTTATTAATACTGTTACTGTGGGGCTTAGAGACTGCTGGTGCTACTGGGAATCATTTAGAATTTGTTGGAATGATTTTGAAGGAGGCTGTTGCGCTTGGTCACTGTATATTAGAAACACAAAATCTGGGCTGGAACTAGGGGTGGGCAGAAGAGGCAGATATTTAGGTTAGGGGTGCAATGGTTGGGGGGTACGAGGCATGTGATGTACCTCTTATGTCTGCCTAATGTTGGCCCTTCTGTAGCTCTGGCCCACTCAACCCCCCCCCCTCAACTCATCAACTGCTGTCTGGCTGTGGGGGGATTTGGTGCACAAGTTGCAGGTGGTGCTGGGGGATGAGCGGGGGTTGGGGGCAAGTGGGGGTCTCTCTTGGGTGCCATCACCTTGGGGCTCAGCGCTACAGACAATATTGCCACATTCCCTACTTTTATTTTAGGTGGGGGCTTGTGGATAATGAAATCCATTAAACATTTATAACACTTATACTTCACTTGGAATCCACTCAACCCACCAACCTTTATCTACATCACTGACCTACATTTCCCACCTCGGGTTGCACGTGTGATGTCACAATGGTGGGAATCTCGCACTTGTAATATGATCCCGCCCACACCTGGGCTGCCTTTGTGATGTCACAATGCACAGTGTGATGTCATAATAGGCAGAGTTAAGGTCTCAAGCAGCAGCTCAGATTTTCTCATTCTTTTTCAGACGACTGAGGTGAGTACAACTCCTGATATTAGAAGGAAAACATATTTCAAAACTATTTTAACACTGGTACTATGTGGAATATAAGACTGTTATGGGCAGATTTATCAAAGGTAGAATCTATGTGAATTTTTTTACTGTAATAAATTCAAATATACGCAATAAGCTCAAATGGGAGTTTTTTTAAGAAAACAATTGAACGTCTAGGGGCAGATTTATCAAGGGTCAAATTGAGAATTTAAGGGACAGATTAATCTTGGGCCGAATTTTGAATCTGCAAAACTTCAAATTCAAAAAGATCAACCAAATTAAGTTGTATTTTTTTTGGAGTGAATAAGTCAGTTTTTAATAGAATAGGTCTGTATTCAGCTCGATTCAAATTGTATGAATCTAATTAAAATCACATTCGATCAAATTCAATTCAAAGTTTTTCCCCAAAAAAACTTAAGTCCTACAAATGACTCCAAATAGGTTCCAGGAGGTCCCCCATAGGCTAAAACAGCAATTTGGGGGTTTTAGATGGCTAATGGTCGAAGTCAAATTTTTAAAGGGACAGTACATGATAAATTTCTATATTTGAATTTTTGATTTTTTTTCAAAATGAAATCAAATTTGGACTATTCCCTAGTGGAAGTACATGAAAATTAGCTTGAAAGTTTTTTCATTCAAAAATTCACCTCGACCTTTGATAAATCTGCCCCTTAGTGGTGTCTTGAGTAAGTTAGAATTACAGAAAATTGGATTTTGAACTGTGGTGTTGTACGTGGTCCAGCCTACCATCATTTGCTGCTGATATTTTATCCATTCTCTATATATATATATATATATGTGTATAGGTATTGTGCATGGAAGAGATGACTGATGTGATGTTTTTGTTTTGTCTCCATAGAAAGAAATTTCTTCATTCACAAAATGTGGAAGAGAATCAAATCTTGTTTTTCTTGCTTTCGCAAGGTAAGGACTCGCTTCTTTCTACTGTATCCATTTCATTTGTGACCTTCATGGAGGGAAGGTGCCAGACCAAAAATGTCATGGCCAGACTGGCAATCTATAGCTTGTGGCAAATGCCAGAGGGGCTGCTGTAAGATGCCATAGTCTTAATCTTAACAGGGGCCCCACAGCCACCCCACCTGCTCAGCAGCTTTTGTCAGTCCCCCAGCTCTCAATTAGGAAAGTCGCTGGGGGAGGGGAGATTTCTCCTTAAAGGAGACCCCCGTGTTGGGGGAAGTGGGGAGTCTCCCTCTATATATACAGTAGTTACGCCATGGTTGAGCTTGATGAAATCTCTAAATCTAAACAAATTTTAATTCTATTAATAGGCTTCTAACACGTAGGGGCAGATTTATCAAGTTAAATAGGGAGTAATGGGAGATTTTTTGAACTCCTATAACTTTGAAAAACTTTAAAAACAGACCAACCAAAATTTATTTAAAAAAATCAATGTTTTTTTCCTGCGGGTGAATAGACTGTATTCGAATAGTTTGAATCAAAGTGAGATTGTATTTCATTGAATTCAATTTGAAGTATCACCAATTAACTCTAAATAGGTTCTAGGAGGTCCCCCATAGGCTAAAGCAGCAATTCAATGGGCAGGTTTTAGATGGCAAAGTTTCAAAGAGACAGTACATGATAAATTTCGCATTTTTACAATTTTTTTCAAATTCGATTCAACTTTGGACTATTCCCTAGTCGAAGTACATAAAAATAGCTCATGATTTGAATTTTTTTACTTTGAATTTTTACTTTGACCCTTGATAAATTTGGCCTTTAAAGGCATAGTTTATTCTGAGTTATTCGAGTTTATTTAGTGTAAGTTGACTATGGAATAGTCCAAATTCGATCCAAGTTTAAAAAAATTAGAAATTAGAATTTTGAAATTTATCATGTACTGTCCCTTTGAAAATTCAAATTTGAATATTCAACCTGCCAAATTGGTGTTTTAGCCCATGTGGGCTTCTTACAATCAATTTGGAGCCATTTGGTGGAATTTTATTTTAAATGATTCTTTTTTTTATTTCTGATTTTTTAAAATGTTTTTCTAACCCTTGATAAATATGCCCCTTAATGTAGAGTTTACCCTACTTGCCTAGCAGTAAAATTAAGTACATTTGAAATGTGGTTATATTCATTATATATACATATATATGATTTTTTTTTTCCTGGAGTTATTGACTAAACTAAATTTTTTTTAAGGCCGAGGTTCTTTGGGCAAAAACTAAAATTTTTAGAGAGAAAAAACTCATGATTTATTAAACCCTACCATCATTAAATCTGATATCTCAAACTTATCGAGATCATGCAGAAGTCAATAGGAAATGTCCGTTTTACAATTTGAAGATATCGTGATCTGCATTGGGTTTTGTCCAATAATCTGGAAAATTTGGGGTTTTTTGGTGATAACCCCAAATAATCGAGAGTCAAATCCAAAATATTCTTACGATTCAGGTTTTTGCTCAATTTTATTTAGTTTATTTCAGAGTTTAATTGATAAATAAGATAAAATCAGGGATGCGAGTTTGGTCAAACTTGGCTAAATAAAAATACGAGATACATTTGAGTTTTAGTAAATAACCCCCTTATATCTCTAGTGAATTCTTGTTGCCTATTTGCAGATTCATTTTTGTGATACAAACTTTTTTTTCATTCTTCAACAGAAAAAATCCATCAAATCAACTGAATCTTTGGATCAGAATGAAATCGTTGTGGTAAGCAGAGAAGAATTGTAGAAGAGAAATAGAAATAAGACAATTTGCCATTATTTAGAGCATGTTATTTACTTACCTATAGATTTATATTCAGCTTCATTAAGAAACACTTGATAAAGCCGCACCAGATACATTTCCACTTCCTACTGATCCTAAAGAAAAACGATACTGACGGTTTGGTCGGGTTCTTCTCAAACTGCCACATTTCTCCATTATTTCTCCTTTTCTCTCCTGGCAAGAATAGAGTAGCCCCTTAGCCTCCCTGCACACACCCTGGATTTATTTATCCTTATTATTATGTTGGCTTTGAAGAAGCTTGTGCTCTGAAAATGCTTGTGCTCTGTTAAGCAATCCCACCCTCCGTGGCCCTGTGGCGGCCCCCCAAAGACCCCATTTTTTCCCATAGACTTTCATTGGAAAATTAGAAACTTTTGCCACTCGTACAGCATTAAAGTTACACTCACCAAACTTGGGTCACTTAGTCATGGGGTCAACCTGAAAAGTTCTGTCACATTTTGGGGACTCCAAAAAGTGGGCGGAGCAACAAACAGCCAATCAGATTTTCCCTATTGACTTCAATGAGAAAATGTCAAACACTGTCATTCCCACAGTGTTAAAGCCAGAGACCCAAAACTTGGCACCATGGGTCACTGGGGTTCAAATTTGGAAAAGTGGGTGGAGTCTACCACAGCCAATCAAATATTAGCCATTTGTTTCAATGGGAAAAGTTAAAACTGTCGCCGCTCTTAGATTGTTCATGGGAGGGTCCTCAAACTTGGCACAGTTGGTCACTGGAGGACCGGGATCAAAATCTGGAAAAGTGGGTGGAGCCAAAAACAACCAATCAGATTTCTTTGATGATTTAAATGGGAAAAATGAAAATTGCTGCCATTTGCACATTATTGATGTCATGGACCTCGAATATCACAAATGTGCTCACTGGGTGTTTGCACTTCAAAGTTAGGAAAAGTGGGTGGAGCCACCAACAACCAATCAAATGTCATTCATTGATTTTCAATAGAAAAACATAAAATTGCTGCCATTTTCACATGTTAAATGTCATGATTCCGAAACCTTAAAGTGTTAGTCACTTGGTGACTCTGGTTCAGAATTAGGAAAAAAAGGGGGCGGGGCAACAACAACCAATCGGATTTCAGCCATTGACCTTAATGAAAAACGCCAAATTGCTGCTATTATTACGGCGTAAATACCAAGTGTCCCAAACTCAGCACAATTACTCACTGGGTGACTGTGGTCAAAATTTAGGAAAAGTGGGCGGAGCCAATAACAGCCAATCAGATTTTACCTATTGACTTCAATGTAAAAGTTTCAAATACTGCCATTCTCACAGTTTTAAAGCCAGAGGCCCCAAACTTGGTACAGACCATGACTGGGTTACTGGGGTTAAAATTCAGAAAACTGGGTGGAGCTTAAAACAGCCAATCAAATGTTACCTATTGCTAATCAATGTCAATATATAAGTTGCTGCCATTCTTTCACAGTTAATGGCAGGGACATCAAACTTGGCACAGTCGGTCACAGGGGGACTGGGATTCAAATTTTAAAAGTGGGTGGAGCCAAAAACAGCCAATCAGGTTTTTGGATTGATTTTAATGGTACAATTTGATCTGCTTCAATTTACACCAGATTTAAACCAGATTCTACCAACTTTGTGTACTCTCTATGCACCAGGGGCGACTGGCCCCAACACCTCTTGCGTTTCAAAGCCAACATCTTGTGGTTTCTTCAGAAATGACACCATCTAGTTATTATTACTATTAATAACATGTATTTATAAAACAACATATTCTGCAGCATTGTACAATATATTGGTGTATTCTTTAATCACTAATGCATAATAAACTAATGCCTTTTTATTCCTTAAACAGGCTCAGACACAAGAAGAAGAAGAGCCAACAGAAAACTTCTGCCTGGTAAGCAGTAAAGGAGTTGGTATCATACAGTCCTTTTTTTGAAGGGGTGGTTCATCTTTAAACAATTAGTTGTTTTCAGATAGATTACCAGAAATAACGAATTATTCCAATGACTTTCTATTTTCTTTGTGTGACGGTTTTTCTAATATTGAAGTGTAAAGTGTAATTTTTCACCTTCAGAAGCAGCCCTGGGAGGGGGGTCGCCGACCCTGTAAACTGTTCTAAATGGATACATTTAGTTGATACATTTCTTGGCTTTGTCCCTGCTGAGCAGAATCTCTGGGTTTCATTAGAGGCAGACTTGATACAATAGTTGCTGATACTCCAGAGATGCTGCTGAGAAATGTATCAATGAAATGTTGTAAAATTGTAACAGTTTAGCGTCTGCACCTGAATTACTGAGCTGCCAGACTCAAACACCTGAGACAGTGACGTTCAGCTTTAAACTTAGATTTTGGAAAAATAGTAAAAAATAAAAATAACAGTAAAAAATAAATAATGGAAAGTAATTGAAAAAAGTATTTATTTCTGGGGAACAATCTAAAAACAACTGAATTGAAAAAAGTGTTTTGAAGGTGAACCACCCCTTTAAAGGGATACTGTTATCGGAAAACATGTTTTTTCAAAACACATCAGTTAATAGAGCTGCTCCAGCAGACTTCTCCACTGAAATCAGAGTACAAGTCACATGACTAGGGGCTGCTGGGAAATTGACAAAATGTCTAGCCCGATTTCCAGATTTCAAAATTGAATATAAAAAAATCTGTTTGCTCTTTTGAGAAATGGATTTCAGTGCAGAATTCTGCTGGAGCAGCTCTATTAACTGATTCATATACTGACTTTATAAAAGGCACATTTGTCTTCTAGTTAGTTTATCCAATGACTAACTTTATCTTTCTTACTCAGGAGGAACCAGTGCAAGAAGAACAAACTGGCACCAACACCAGCCAGGAAAGCCCAGAGGAAGAGGATCTGGGAAATGAGGAGGAGCCGGAGGAAAGTGCTCAGGTTTGAGCTCATTTATATCTTTAATTCATTTAAACTTATTTTGGCCCCAACACAGGCCCCTATTCAATCAAATCACACGAACTCCACTGTAGAGCCCTGTTCCTCCATAACTAAATTCCAAATACACAGGGGCTCTAAATGAAGCTCAGTTGTACCTGTAGTTATGATCATGTGCAATTGCAGCAGATGCAACTTGGAGTGCAGCCACAATTGTGCTGGAATTATGAAAATAGTAAATATTTTTTCCTGATCTTTATTTTCTGTGTTAAACAGGAAGAACAAGTGATTGAGCACGAGAGGGAGAATTCCATCAACTCCCCCCAACCACCAACCCAATCCATCAACTTCCTCCACTGTCAGGTAAGCAGAAAATAATCAAAGAGTAAAAAACTATAATGGAAGAAATGAGATGGATTTCATCATATTCTCTACTCAGCTGAGTTGATCTCACAAAACCAATATTTTCTCTCTTAAAAGGGCGGTTCACCCTCATGTCAACTTTTAGTTTGTTAAAGAATGGCTGGTTTTACACAGCTTTTTAGTTGGTCTTCATTAATTATATTGTATCAATTTTTAATTATTTACTATCTTCTGGCTCTTTCCAGCTTGAACATTTAGGGGTCACTGACCCATCTAAAAACAAATGATCTGTAGGGCTATACATTACAGTCTGAATGGTAAAACTTTAAAAATTCAAGTTCTTTTTTTACTATAAAATCTAATTTTTTTAGTGAAAAAAACCCATAAATTGACCCATGACATCTGTGAGGTTACCAGCAAAGGGCTTATTATGCAAAATAAGGAGAGAGTTATACCATTTCTATTCAAGAGCCACATAGAGATACAAAATATTCATTTTAGCAGCTTCCCTAAGGTGCTGATGTGAAAACATGTTTTTATTGATATCGTTAAGCACCTCACCTGGATGTTACACAAGTGGTGTCTCTCTATTTACCAGGAGTCAATAGTGGAGCCTGGCAATATCATCAGCCATAACTTCCCCCATAAATTCCAAACAACTTCTTTAGTGGAGCCAAATGCTTCTGATAATAAATATCTTTAATGATACTTTTAATCACGTCACCTTGATAGATGCCTCACTAATTGTTTCTATTTACCAGGAATCATCTGGCACCAACACCAGCCAGGAAAGCCCAGAGGAAGAGGATCTGGGAAATGAGGAGGAGCCGGAGGAAAGTGCTCAGGTTTGAGCTCATTTATAACTTTAATCCATTTAAACTTATTTTGGTCCCAACTCAGGCCCCTATTCAGTCAAATCACACAAACTACGCCATAGGCCCCTTTTCCCCCATAATTCCAAACAACTGCTTTAGGGCTCTTACAGATGAGTGTTTTTAGCTGCACAGATACATGTAAGCACAGAATGCAGGAAAAATACAACATGCTGCGTCCCAACCTGCGCTCCTCACTTACATGCATTTGTGTGAGTACAGCCCCATTGAAAAGAATTCAGTGCATCTACTCCTGCGCTCCCCTGCGGCTGAAAGCATGAAACCAGAATGCAGGGAAGCGCAGCTAAAAATGCTCATCTCTAAGAGCACTTAGGGGAGTTAATTCATGTGATGATAAATGTCCTTAATGATACTTTTAAACTGAAATGCCCCAACTCAGGCCCCCCATCCAATCAAATCACACAAACGACTCTGTAGGCCCCTGTTCCCCCATAAATTCCAAACAACTTCTTAAGGCTCTTACAGATGAGCATTTTTGGCTGCGCTTCCCTGAGTTCCAGTTTCATGTGTGTAGATTTAGTGAATTCTTTTCAATGGGGCTGTACTCACACAGACACATGTAAGTGCCAAACGCAGGAAAAATGCAACATGCTGTGTCCCAACCTGCGCTCCTCCCACACATGTGTCTGTGTGAGTACAGCCCCATTGAAAAGAATTCAGTGCATCTACTCCTGCGCTCCCCTGCGGCTGAACACATGAAACTGGAGCACAGGGAAGTGCAGCTAAAAACGCTCGTCTCTAAGAGCCTTAGAGGAGCTAAATGCACATGATAATATTTGTCTTTAATGATACTTTTAATCACTTCACCTTGATAGATGTTTCACTAATTGTTTCTATTTACCAGGAATCATCTGGCAACAACAACTGCCAGGAAAGCCCAGAGGAAGAGGATCTGGGAAATGAGGAGGAGCCGGAAGAAAGTGCTCAGGTTTGAACTCATTTATAATATTAAACTTATTTTGGTCCCAACTCAGGCCCCTATCCAATCAAATCACACAAACTACTCTGTAGGTCCCTGTTCCCCCATAACTAAATTCCAAATGCACAGGGGCTCTAAATGAAGCTCAGTTGTACCTGTAGTTATGATCATGTGCAATTGCAGCAGATGCAACTTGGGGGCAAATTCACTAACCGGTGAAATTTCGCCAGCTCTGGCTTTGCGCACATCACAACACTTCGCCAGGTGTAGCTTTGCCTGGACACTGCTTATTCATGAAGATCCGAAGAGTAATCAATAATCAAAAAGTAAAAAACTATAATGAAAGAAATGAAATGGATTTCATCATATTCTCTACTCAGTTGAGTTGATCTCACAAAACCAATAAAATATTAATATTAGTAGTTTCCCCAGGGAGCTGAATAGATGTGATAAAACATGTTTTTAATAGGGATGCACTGAATTCACCATTTTGGATTCGGTAGAACCCCCGAATTCTGTGCGAAAAACTCTGCAGAGAACCGTATCCTAATTTGGATATGCAAATTAGGTATGAAAAGGGGAACAAATTTACTTCCTTGTTTTGTGACAAAAAGTCACTATATTTCCCTCCCTAACTGTAATTTGCATATGCAAATTAGGATTTTGATTCAGTTCCGCCGAGAATAAGGATTCGGCCAAAGCCAAATCATGCTGAAAAAAACCAAATCCTGGCCGAGTGCCGAACCGAATCCTCGATTCGGCGCATCCCTAGTTTTTAATAATACTTGTAAGCACCTCACCTGGATGTTACACAAGTGGTGTCTCTCTATTTACCAGGAGTCAATAGTGGAGCCTGGCAATATCATCAGCCATAACTTCCCCCATAAATTCCAAACAACTTCTTTAGTGGAACCAAATACTTCTGATAAATATCTTTAATGATACTTTTAATCACTTCACCTTGATAGATGTTTCACTATTTGTTTCTATTTACCAGGAATCATCTGGCACCAACACCAGCCAGGAAAGCCCAGAGGAAGAGGATCTGGGAAATGAGGAGGAGCCGGAGGAAAGTGCTCAGGTTTGAGCTCATTTATAATATTAATCCATTTAAACTTATTTTGGTCCAAACACAGGCCTCTATTCAATCAAATCACACAAACTACTCCATAGGCCCTTTTTCCCCTATAAATTACATACAACTTCTTTAGGGCTCTTACAGATGAGTGTTTTAGCTGCGCTTCCCTGAGTTCCAGTTTCATGTGTTCAGCCGCAGGGGAGCGCAGGAGTAGAATTACTGAATTGTTTTCAATGGGGCTGTACTCACACAGACACATGTAAGTGCCAAATGCAGGAAAAATGCAACATGCTGTGTCCCAACCTGCTCTCCTCACTTACATGTGTCTGTGTGAGTACAGCCCCATTGAAAACAATTCAGTAATTCTACTCCTGCGCTCCCCTGCGGCTGAACGCATGAAACCGGAACTTAGGGAAGTGCAGCTAAAAATGCTCATCTCTAAGATTCCTTAGGGGAGTTACTGGATGTGATGATAAATGTCCTTAATTATACTTTTAAACTGAAATGCACCAACTCAGGCCCCCTATCCAATAAAATCACACAAACGACTCTGTAGGCCCCTGTTCCCCCATAAATTCCAAACAAATCCTTTAGGGCTCTTACAGATGAGCATTTTTGGCTGCACTTCCCTGTGCTCCAGTTTCATGTGTTCAGCCGCA
Source organism: Xenopus laevis (assembly GCF_017654675.1). Taxonomy (NCBI): domain Eukaryota; kingdom Metazoa; phylum Chordata; class Amphibia; order Anura; family Pipidae; genus Xenopus; species Xenopus laevis. The sequence continues at coordinate 183,488,272 of NC_054373.1, forward strand.
GGGGAGCGCAGGAGTAGATGCACTGAATTCTTTTCAATGGGGCTGTACTCACACAGACACATGTAAGTGCCAAACGCAGGAAAAATGCAACATGCTGTGTCCCAACCTGCTCTCCTCACTTACATGTGTCTGTGTGAGTACAGCCCCATTGAAAAGAATTCAGTGCATCTACTCCTGCGCTCCCCTGCGGCTGAACACATGAAACTGGAGCACAGGGAAGTGCAGCTAAAAACGCTCGTCTCTAGGAGTCCTTAGAGGAGCTAAATGCACATGATAATATTTGTCTTTAATGATACTTTTAATCACTTCACCTTGATAGATGTTTCACTAATTGTTTCTATTTACCAGGAATCATCTGGCACCAACACCAGCCAGGAAAGCCCAGAGGAAGAGGATCTGGGAAATGAGGAGGAGCCGGAGGAAAGTGCTCAGGTTTGAGCTCATTTATAACTTTAATCCATTTAAACTTATTTTGGCCCCAACTCAGGCCCCTATCCAATCAAATCACACAAATTACTCTGTAGGCCCCTGTTCCCCCATAACTAAATTCCAAATGCACAGGGGCTCTAAATGAAGCTCAGTTGTACCTGTAGTTATGATCATGTGCAATTGCAGCAGATGCAACTTGGAGACAAATTCACTAACCTACACATGTGCCCACTGTATAGTTTAGGTGCCATATTTTAGTAAATGTAGGGGGGAAGGAGGGTACCCCAAAAACATTTGATCTTATTCAGTCTTTCACCCTTTAAAAAAGAAAAAATGCCATCATTTTTTGAGACTTTTTTTTGGAATTTCCAACTAATTTTGGAGGAAGTCCTATCTACTCTATTGCACTTTGCCTGGTCTGAGGTGGGAAGGCAAGTCTGGCGATAGAGTTAACGTTCAGTAATATCAAAAACTTTAGTAGTAACACTACCAAAAATTCACCTGGCGTAAGAGGGCGAAGTTGCACCAGAGTCTATCTCTCTGCCGAAATTACGCCAGTGAAGTGCCAAAAAAATATCACACTGAAGAATTTACGCAGCATTAGCCACTTCACCTTTAGTAAATGTCCCCCTTGGAGTGCAGGCACAATTGTGCTGGAATTATGAGAAAAATAGCAAATATTTTTCCTGATCTTTATTTTCTGTGTTAAACAGGAAGAACAAGTGATTGAGCACGAGGGGGAGAATTCCATCAACTCCCCCCAACCACCAACCCAATCCATCAACTTCCTCCACTGTCAGGTAAGCAGAAAATAATCAAAGAGTAAAAAACTATAATGGAAGAAATGAGATGGATTTCATCATATTCTCTACTCAGCTGAGTTGATCTCACAAAACCAATAAAATATTAATATTAGTAGTTTCCCCAGGGAGCTGAATAGATGTGATAAAACATGTTTTTAATAGGGATGCACTGAATTCACTATTTTGGATTTGGTAGAACCCCCGAATTCTGTGCGAAAAACTCTGCAGAGAACTGTATCCTAATTTGGATATGCAAATTAGGTATGAAAAGGGGAAAAAATGTACTTCCTTGTTTTGTGACAAAAAGTCACAATATTTCTCTCACCTATATTGGGGGACACAGGCACCATGGGGATGAAGATCCTGCAGCTTGGAGAGCGGACACTAAAATGTTAAACTTGACTCCTCCTCCTGCTGTGGGCTTCATCCCCTGCCTCCTCCTCCAATATTCAGTTTCTTTTAGTGTCCTCGAAGGAGAACACTGCCCCTAATTTGCATATGCAAATTAGGATTTGGATTCAGTTCCGCTGAGCATAAGGATTTGGCCAAATCCAAATAAAAAGCCAAATCCTGGCCGAATCCCGGACCGAATCCTGGATTCGGCACATCCCTAGTTTTTAATAATTCTTTTTAAGCACCTCACCTGGATGTTACACAAGTGGTGTCTCTCTATTTACCAGGAGTCAATAGTGGAGCCTGGCAATATCATCAGCCATAACTTCCCCCATAAATTCCAAACAACTTCTTTAGTGGAGCCAAATGCTTCTGATAATAAATATCTTTAATGATACTTTTAATCACTTCACCTTGATAGATGCCTCACTAATTGTTTCTATTTACCAGGAATCATCTGGCACCAACAACTGCCAGGAAAGCCCAGAGGAAGAGGATCTGGGAAATGAGGAGGAGCCGGAGGAAAGTGCTCAGGTTTGAGCTCATTTATAACTTTATTCCCTTTAAACTTATTTTGGTCCCAACTCAGGCCCCTATTCAATCAAATCACAGAAACTACTCCGTAGGCCCCTTTTCCCCTATAAATTCCAAACAACTTCTTTAGGGCTCTTACAGATGAGTTTTTTTAGCTGCACTTCAAAGATGCATGTAAGCACAGAATGCAGGAAAAATGCAACATGCGTCTCAACATGCGCTCCTCCCTTACATGTGTCTGTGTGAGTAAAGCCCCAGTGAAAAGAATTCAGTGCATCTACTCCTGCGCTCCCCTGCAGCTGAAAGCATGAAACCAGAATGCAGGGAAGTGCAGCTAAAAATGCTCATCTCTAAGATTCCTTAGGGGAGTTAATTCATGTGATAATAAATGTCCTTAATGATACTTTTAAACTGAAATGCCCCAACTCAGGCCCCTCATCCAATCAAATCACACAAACGACTCTGTAGGCCCCTGTTCCCCCATAAATTCCAAACAAATTCTTTAGGGCTCTTACAGATGAGCATTTTTGGCTGCACTTCCCTGAGTTCCAGATTCATGTGTTCAGCCGCAGGGGAGCGCAGGAGTAGATGCACTGAATTCTTTTCAATGGGGCTGTACTCACACAGACACATGTAAGTGCCAAACGCAGGAAAAATGCAACATGCTGTGTCCCAACCTGCTCTCCTCACTTACATGTGTCTGTGTGAGTACAGCCCCATTGAAAAGAATTCAGTGCATCTACTCCTGCGCTCCCCTGCGGCTGAACACATGAAACTGGAGCACAGGGAAGCGCAGCTAAAAACGCTTGTCTCTAAGAGCCTTAGAGGAGCTAAATGCACATGATAATATCTGTCTTTAATGATACTTTTAATCACTTCACCTTGATAGATGTTTCACTAATTGTTTCTATTTACCAGGAATCATCTGGCACCAACACCAGCCAGGAAAGCCCAGAGGAAGAGGATCTGGGAAATGAGGAGGAGCCGGAGGAAAGTGCTCAGGTTTGAGCTCATTTATAATATTAATCCATTTAAACTTATTTTGGTCCCAACTCAGGCCCCTATTCAACCAAATCACACAAACTACTCTGTAGGCCCCTGTTCCCCCATAACTAAATTCCAAATGCACAGGGGCTCTAAATGAAGCTCAGTTGTACCTGTAGTTATGATCATGTGCAATTGCAGCAGATGCAACTTGGGGGCAAATTCACTAACCGGTGAATATTCGCCAGCTCCGGCTTTGCGCACATCACAACACTTCGCCAGGTGTAGATTTGCCTGGAAACTGCTAATTTATGAAGATCCGAAGTTGCGCACAGGGTAACGACCGCTGTAAAAATGACCCCAACAAAATTACGCTCAGCAGTTTGAAGTTGCGCTAGTGTTGGCTAATGAGCATACGGTGTGCAGTTAAAGTACAATGGGCGTATATGCTGCAGCAAATACATTACACTACACAAGGCCAGGGAACCTTAATAAAATTATATAACGTTGTTATAATGTCCTGCACATGTGCCCACTGTATAGTTTAGGTGCCATATGTTAGTAAATGTAGGGGGAATGAGGGTACCCCAAATTTTTTTTATATAGGAAAAAACGCCATCATTTTTTTTTGACTTTTTTGGGGAATTTTCAACTAATTTTTGAGGAAGTCCTATCTAGTCTATTGCACTTTGCCTGGTCTGAGGTGGGAAGGCAAGTCTGGCGATAGAGTTAACGTTCAGTAATATCAAAAACTTAGTGAATTTGCGTAGTAACACTACCAAAAATTCACCTGGTGTTAGAGGGCGACGTTGCACCAGAGTCTATCTCTCTGCCGAAATTACGCCAGTGAAGTGCCAAAATGACATCACACTGGCGAATTTACGCAGCATTAGCCACTTCACCTTTTAGTAAATGTCCCCCTTGGAGTGCAGCCACAATTGTGCTGGAATTATGAGGATATAACAAATATTTGTTCCTGATCTTTATTTTCTGTGTTAAACAGGAAGAACAAGTGATTGAGCACGAGGGGGAGAATTCCATCAACTCCCCTCAACCTCCAACCCAATCCATCAATTTCCTCCACTGTCAGGTAAGCAGAAAATAATCAAAGAGTAAAAAACTATAATGAAAGAAATGAGATGGATTTCATCATATTCTCTACTCAGCTGAGTTGATCTCACAAAACCAATAAAATACTAATATTAGTAGTTTCCCCAGGGAGCTGAATAGATGTGATAAAACATGTTTTTAATAGGGATGCACTGAATTCACTATTTTGGATTCGGTAGAACCCCCGAATTCTGTGCGAAAAATATCCCAATTTGGATATGCAAATTAGGTATGAAAAGGGGAACAAATTTACTTCCTTATTTGTGACAAAAAGTCATGATATTTCCCTCCCTGCCCCTAATTTGCATATGCAAATTATGATTTGGATTCGGTTCCGCCGAGAATAAGGATTTGGCCAAATCCGAATCATGCCTAAAAAAGCCAAATCCTGGCCGAATCCCAAATCCTGGACTCGGTGCATCCCTAGTTTATAATAATACTTGTAAGCACCTCACCTAGATGGTACACAAGTGGTGTCTCTCTCCAGGGGAGCTTCACCAATGAGGCAAGTTAAGGCTGTCGCCTCAGGCAGCAGTGCCCCACTAGGTACCAGGGGCAGCAAAAATGCCTCTCCTGGTTCTTTAAAGGAGAAGGAAAGCTACGCAGGCATTTTATTGCCAATAGATTAGCTGCAATAGTGCAAGCTAGAATGCTATATTTATTCTGTAGAATGTTTTACCATACCTGAGTGAAAAGCTCTAGAAGCTCTCTGTTTGTTTAGAATAGGAGCTGCAGTATTAATGTGCTGTGACATCACTTCCTGCCTGAGTCTCTCCCTGCTCTTGGCTCAGATTACAGTAGAGAAGGGAGGGGGGTGGAGAAGAGGAGCAAACTGAGCATGCTCTTGCCCAGGGCAATGAGGTTTAAGCTGAAGGCAGGAAGAGTCTGATACAGAAGCCCATGAGTACACAATAGAAGGAAAGAAATGCTGTGTTTCTTTTGACAGGGGACACAGAGCAACATTACTTTTGGGGTTTACTGGTATATTTAGATGGACCTTTCTGATAAGGCTTACTTAGTTTTAACCTTTCCTTCTCCTTTAAGAGATGAATTTCTGGGGGAGGGGGGGCAGCAACTGCAACTGTCTCAGGCAGCGGAGGGACCATGATCACCCCTGTCTCTCTCGCTCTCTATTTACCAGGAGTCAATACTGGAACCTGGCAATAGCATCATCCAGGAGAAATAGACCACTAGTAGAGGAGTTGAGCAATACCATCAGCCAGGTGGAGCTCAATAAGAGCTGACTAATGCATTTTTAGGATAACTTTAAACCATTTAAACTTATTTTGGTCTCAACTCAGGCCCCTATCCAATCAGATCTCACAAACGTCTCTATAGGCTCCTGTTCCCCCATAAATTCCAAACCACTTCTTTAGGGGAGCTAAATGCACATGATAATATTTGTCTTTAATGATACTTTTAATCACGTCACCTTGATAGATGCCTCACTAATTGTTTCTATTTACCAGGAATCATCTGGCACCAACACCAGCCAGGAAAGCCCAGAGGAAGAGGATCTGGGAAATGAGGAGGAGCCGGAGGAAAGTGCTCAGGTTTGAGCTCATTTATAATATTAATCCATTTAAATTTATTTTGGCCCCAACTCAGGCCCCTATTCAATCAAATCACACAAATTACTCTGTAGGTCCCTGTTCCCCCATAACTAAATTCCAAATACACAGGGGCTCTAAATGAAGCTCAGTTGTACCTGTAGTTATGATCATGTGCAATTGCAGCAGATGCAACTTGGGGGCAAATTCACTAACCGGTGAAAATTCACCAGCTCTGGCTTTGCGCACATCACAACACTTCGCCAGGTGTAGATTTGCCTGGAAACTGCTAATTTATGAAGATCCGAAGTTGCGCACAGGGTAATAAAGCTTGAAAAAGTTACGACAACAAAATTACGCTCAGCAGTTTGAATTTGCGCTAGTGTTGGCTAATTAGCATACGGTGTGCAGTTAAAGTACAATGGGCGTATATGCTGCAGCAAATACATTACATTACACAAGGCCAGGGAACCTTAATAAAATTATATAAAGTTGTTATATTGTCCGACACATGTGCCCACTGTATAGTTTAGGTGCCATATGTTAGTAAATGTAGGGGGGAAGGAGGGTACCCCCCAATAAAATTCAATCTTTTTCAGTCTATCACCCTTTAAATAGGAAAAAACTGCAGCATTTTTTGGGACTTAGAAAATGTTTCAACTAATTTTTGAGGAAGTCCTATCTACTCTATTGCACTTTGCCTGGTCTGAGGTGGGAAGGCAAGTCTGGCGATAGAGTTAATGTTCAGTAATATCAAAAACTTTATTAGTAACACTACCAAAAATAAACCTGGCGTTAGAGGGCGAAGTTGTACCAGAGTCTAACTCTCTGCCGAAATTACGCCAGTGAAGTGCCAAAATGACATCACGCTGGTGAATTTACGCAGCATTAGCCACTTCACCTTTTAGTAAATGTCCCCCTTGGAGTGCAGCCACAATTGTGCTGGAATTATAAGAAAAATAGCAAAAAAAATTTCCTGATCTTTATTTTCTGTGTTAAACAGGAAGAACAAGTGATTGAGCACGAGGGGGAGAATTCCATCAACTCCCCCCAACCTCCAACCCAATCCATCAACTTCCTCCACTTTCAGGTAAGCAGAAAATAATCAAAGAGTAAAAAACTATAATGAAAGAAATGAGATGGATTCCATCATATTCTCTACTCAGCTGAGTTGATCTCACAAAACCAATAAAATATTAATATTAGTAGTTTCCCCAGGGAGCTGAATAGATGTGATAAAACATGTTTTTAATAGGGATGCACTGAATTCACTATTTTGGATTCGGTAGAACCCCCGAATTCTTTGCGAAAAACTCTGCAGAGAACCGTATCCTAATTTCGATATGCAAATTAGGTATGAAAAGGAGAAAAAATGTACTTCCTTGTTTTGTGACAAAAAGTCACGATATTTCCCTCCCTAACTGTAATTTGCATATGCAAATTAGGATTTGGATTCAGTTCCGCTGAGCATAAGGATTTGGCCAAATCCAAATCCTGGTGAAAAAAGCCAAATCCTGGCCGAATCCCGGACCGAATCCTGGATTCGGCGCATCCCTAGTTTTTAATAATTCTTTTTAAGCACCTCACCTGGATGTTACACAAGTGGTGTCTCTCTATTTACCAGGAGTCAATAGTGGAGCCTGGCAATATCATCAGCCATAACTTCCCCCATAAATTCCAAACAACTTCTTTAGTGGAGCCAAATGCTTCTGATAATAAATATCTTTAATGATACTTTTAATCACATCACCTTGATAGATGCCTCACTAATTGTTTCTATTTACCAGGAATCATCTGGCACCAACACCAGCCAGGAAAGCCCAGAGGAAGAGGATCTGGGAAATGAGGAGGAGCCGGAGGAAAGTGCTCAGGTTTGAGCTCATTTATAACTTTATTCCCTTTAAACTTATTTTGGTCCCAACTCAGGCCCCTATCCAATCAAATCACATAAACTACTCCATAGGCCCCTTTTCCCCTATAAATTCCAAACAACTTCTTTAGGGATCTTACAGGTGAGTGTTTTTAGCTGCACTTCACAGACACGTGTAAGCACAGAATGCAGGAAAAATGCAACATGCTGTGTCCCAACCTGCTCTCCTCACTTACATGTGTCTGTGTGAGTACAGCCCCATTGAAAAGAATTCAGTGCATCTACTCCTGCGCTCCCCTGCAGCTGAATGCATGAAACTGGAGCACAGGGAAGCGCAGCTAAAAACGCTTGTCTCTAAGAGCCCGTAGGGGATCTAAATGCACATGATAATATCTGTCTTTAATGATACTTTAATCACTTCACCTTGATAGATGCCTCACTAATTGTTTCTATTTACCAGGAATCATCTGGCACCAACACCAGCCAGGAAAGCCCAGAGGAAGAGGATCTGGGAAATGAGGAGGAGCCGGAGGAAAGTGCTCAGGTTTGAGCTCATTTATAATATTAATCCCTTTAAACTTATTTTGGTCCCAACTCAGGCCCCTATCCAATCAAATCACACAAATTACTCTGTAGGCCCCTGATTCTCCATAACTAAATTCCAAATGCACAGGGGCTCTAAATGAAGCTCAGTTGTACCTGTAGTTATGATCATGTGCAATTGCAGCAGATGCAACTTGGGGGCAAATTCACTAACCAGTGAAAATTCTCCAGCTCCGGCTTTGCGCACATCACAACACTTCGCCAGGTGTAGATTTGCCAGGAAACTGCTAATTCATGAAGATCCAAAGTTGCGCACAGGGTAACGACCGCTGTAAAAATGACCCCAACAAAATAACGCTCAGCAGTTTGAATTTGCGCTAGTGTTGGCTAATTAGCATACGGCGTGCAGTTAAAGTACAATGGGCGTATATGCTGCAGCAAATACATTACACTACACAAGGCCAGGGAACCTTAATAAAATGATATAAAGTTGTTATAATGTCCTGCACATGTGCCCACTGTATAGTTTAGGTGCCATATGTTAGTAAATGTAGGGGGAATGAGGGTACCCCCCCCAATAAAATTCAATCTTTTTCAGTCTATCACCCTTTAAATAGGAAAAAACTGCAGCATTTTTTGGGATTTAGAAAATGTTTCAACTAATTTTTGAGGAAGTCCTGTCTAGTCTATTGCACTTTGCCTGGTCTGAGGTGGGAAGGCAAGTCTGGCGATAGAGTTAACGTTCAGTAATATCAAAAACTTAGTGAATTTGCGTAGTAACACTACCAAATATTCACCTGGCGTTAGAGGGCAAAGTTGCACTAGAGTCTATCTCTCTGCCGAAATTACGCCAGTGAAGTGCCAAAATGACATCACACTGGTGAATTTACGCAGCATTAGCCACTTCACCTTTAGTAAATGTCCCCCTTGGAGTGCAGCCACAATTGTGCTGGAATTATGAGAAAAATAGCAAATATTTTTTCCTGATCTTTATTTTCTGTGTTAAACAGGAAGAACAAGTGATTGAGCACGAGGGGGAGAATTCCATCAACTCCCCCCAATCACCAACCCAATCCATCAACTTCCTCCACTGTCAGGTAAGCAGAAAATAATCAAAGAGTAAAAAACTATCATGAAAGAAATGAGATGGATTCCATCATATTCTCTACTCAGCTGAGTTGATCTCACAAAACCAATAAAATACTAATATTGATTGTGATAAAACATGTTTTTAATAGGGATGCACTGAATTCACTATTTTGGATTCGGTAGAACCCCCGAAATCTGTGCGAAAAATATTCCAATTTGAATATGCAAATTAGGTATGAATAGGGGAAAAATATTTTAAAGTCACGAGATTTCCCTCCCTGCCCCTAATTTGCATATGCAAATTAGGATTTGGATTCGGTTCCTCTGAGCATAAGGATTCAGCCAAATCCGAAAAAAGGCCAAATCCTGGCCGAATCCCAAATCCTGGACTCGGTGCATCCCTAGTTTTTAATAATACTTGTAAGCACCTCACCTGGATGTTACACAAGTGGTGTCTCTCTATTTACCAGGAGTCAATAGTAGAACCTGGCAATACCATCATCCAGGAGAAATAGACCACTAGTAGAGGAGCTGAGCAATACCATCAGCCAGGTGGAGCTCAATAAGAGCTGACTAATGCATTTTTAGGATAACTTTAAACCATTTAAACTTATTTTGGCCTCAACTCAGGCCCCTATCCAATCAAATCACACAAACTAATCTATAGGCCCCTGTTCCCCCATAAATTACAAACAAATCCTTTAGGCCACTTACAGATGAGCATTTTTGGCTGCGCTTCCCTGTGCTCCAGATTCATGTGTTCAGACTCAGGGGAGCGCAGGAGTAGATGCACTGAATTCTTTTCAATAGGGCTGTTCTTACACCTACACATGTAAGCACCAGATGCAGGGAAAATGCAACATGCTGTGTCCCAACCTGCTCTCCTCACTTACATGTGTCTGTGTGAGTACAGCCCCATTGAAAAGAATTCAGTGCATCTACTCCTGCGCTCCCCTGCGACTAAACACATGAAACTGGAGCACAGGGAAGCGCAGCTAAAAACGCTCGTCTCTAGGAGCCCTTCGGGTTAGTGCACACGAGGAGATTCGGGGAGATTTGTCTCCTCGTGACAAATAGCTGGCGACAATCACCCAGAATTTCCTCAGCGTGTTTTCGCATAGACTATAATGTTAAATCGTCTGTGCTAAAGCACACGCAGTGATGCGTTTTCTAAAGTCACTTGAAGTTGCCCGATTGTCACCAGCTTTTTGTTGCCATGAGACAAATCTCCCCAAATCTCCTTGTGTGCACTTACCCTTAGGGGAGCTAAATGCATTTGATAATATTTGTCTTTAATGATACTTTTAATCACTTCACCTTGATAGATGTTTCACTATTTGTTTCTATTTACCAGGAATCATCTGGCACCAACACCAGCCAGGAAAGCCCAGAGGAAGAGGATCTGGGAAATGAGGAGGAGCCGGAGGAAAGTGCTCAGGTTTGAGCTCATTTATAATATTAATCCATTTAAAATTATTTTGGTCCCAACTCAGGCCCCTATTCAATCAAATCACACAAACTACTCTGTAGGCCCCTGTTCCCCCATAACTAAATTCCAAATACACAGGGGCTCTAAATGAAGCTCAGTTGTACCTGTAGTTATGATCATGTGCAATTGCAGCAGATGCAACTTGTTAAAATTGGCCAGCGCCGGCTTCGTGCACATCACAACACTTCGCCAGGTGTAAATTTGCGTAATTCACAAAGATCCGAAGTTGCGCACAGGGTAATGAACACTGGCAAAATTATGCCAGCGAAATTACGCTCAGCAGTTGGAAGTTACTCAAGCGTTGGCTAATGAGCATACGGTGTGCAGTTAAAGTACAATGGGCGTATATGCTGCAGCAAATACATTACACTACACAAGGCCAGGGAACCTTAATGAAATAAAGTTGTTATAATGTCCTGCACATGTGCCCACTGTATAGTTTAGGTGCCATATGTTAGTAAATGTAATGGGAAGGGGAAACATTTACGATCTTTTTCAGTCAATCACCCTTTAAATAGGGAACAAACGCCAGTGTTTTATGGGACTTAGAAAAATTTCCAACTATTTTTTGAGGAAGTCCTATCTACTCTATTGCACTAGATTAGATAGAGGTAACATTCAGTAATATCAAAAACTTTGAAAAAATAAATTTGCATAGTAACACTGCCGAAAATGTGCCTGGCGTTAGAGGGTGAAGTTGCGCCAGAGTCTATGTCCTTGGCGAAATTACACCAACTACCATTAGTAAATCGCCGAAGTGCCGAAATGACATCACGCTGTCGAATTTATGCCACTTTGCCCTTTAGTAAATGTCCCCCTTGGAGTGCAGCCACAATTGTGCTGGAATTATGAGGATATAGCAAATATTTGTTCCTGATCTTTATTTTCTGTGTTAAACAGGAAGAACAAATGATTGAGCACGAGGGGGAGAATTCCATCAACTCCCCCCAATCACCAACCCAATCCATCAACTTCCCCCACTGTCAGGTAAGCAGAAAATAATCAAAGAGTAAAAAACTATAATGGAAGAAATGAGATGGATTTCATCATATTCTCTACTCAGCATATTCTGACAAAACCAATATTTTCTCATTTTCTTTCTTAAAGGGGTCGTTCAGTTTCATGTTAACTTTTAGTTTGTTACATAATGGCCAGTTTTACGCAGTTTTTCGAATTAGTCTTCATTGTTTATATTTTAACCATTTTTGAATTATTTGCCTTCTTCTTCTGGCTCTTTCCAGCTCTGAAATGGGGGTCACTGACCCATCTAAAAACAAATGCTCTGTAAGGCTACACATTACGGGGGTTAATTATTATAGTCTGAATGGTAAAAACGGGACCAATTCAAGTTTTTTTACTATATAATTCAATCCTGAGCATTGAAGACCAAGAATCAGTTTATTTAGCAAATTCCTGCTCAGTGATCAATGACAGTTTAAACAGAAATGACTTGGCACAAAATAACAACCAACCAGCCTGCTCTTTAGCTCTGTTTGATTAGGGGCACAAATATAGTCGTTTGGATAATGTGCTTCTTCTTTAAATGGGTTGTTCACCTGTGAATCAACTGTTCATATGATGTAGAGAGGGATATTCTGAGACAATTTGCCTTTAGTTTAAATTTTTTGTTATTTGTGGTTTTTGACTTATTTAGCTTTTTATTCAGCAGCTCTCCAGTTTGCAATTTTAGCAAATGAGTTGCTAGGGTGCAAATTACCCTGGCAACCATGCATTGATTTGAATAAGAGACTGGAATATGAATAGGAGAGGCCTGAATATAAAACTGAGGAATAAAAAGTAGTAATAATACTACATTTGTAGCCTTACAGAGCATTTGTTTGTAGATGAGGTCAGTGACCCCCCCCTCCATTTGAAAGCTGGAAAGAGAAGAAAAAGGCAAATAATTAAAAAAAACTTAAAAATAAATGACGAGGACGAAGTGAAAAGTTGGTTAGAATTAGCCATTCTTTAATATAGTAAAAGTTAACTTACAGGTGAATCTCCCCTTTAAGCTGGAGGTTTTAGGTAATTGAAGCACAAATGGCTTAACTAGGAGATATCACGGGTGTCCGGCATTAATACCTGCCTTTCACTAATCATTCTCTTTATAATAAACTGAGCTCATCTGATAAAAACCTTTTTTTCTTTCCCCAGGAGGAAAACAAAACTCCGCTCTCAAAGATACTCCCGGTAAGCAAAAGTTATTAATATTGGAGTCCAAATGCTAAAAACTGGAGAAACTGGAATTTTTCTAGATTTATTATCCCCCAAGGCTGCTAATTGTCTGAATCTGAAAATACGTCATCTCCAAGCTGCCGGGTCCTGTACAAGTCAATGGCAAAAGTCCCATTTCAAATTTGAATTTTATGGTCTGTGCTGAGTGTTTCGAGCAGAAATCCCAGAAAGTTCCTTTTTTTGTCCACAATAACCCAAATTTTTCTAGTTTTTTCCAAAACAATTTTATCGGGTTTGTTGAATGATAAATAAGGTCAAATTGTAGATTGTAGTTTGGTTGGACTTTTTCTGCTCAGAGAAAAATCAGAAAAGAAGCTGAACCTGAAAGCTTAACTTAAACCCCTTCTAGTTTCTCCCTATCCCACCCGTGCTCCTCATATAAATGTATTACATTATTTTAATATTGTTATTTATAATGTCACCTTTTAGAAAACCGCAAAACATTTAAAAATCGGAAGAGTCATCGGAGAGGGTCCATTTTGTCGAGTTCATCTGGTGAGATATTTTATTCAATATCACGTATTTTAGTGATTCTATAATTCTTCCAATTGGTCTTACTCTCTACAATATTGTCCTTTGTGTATTTGTTGTGTCTCTGTGAGTCTGACACTAAGGTGCAGATTTACTAAGCTCTGGTGAAGGATTCAAATGCAAAAATTAGAATTTCAAAGTAATTTTTTGGGTACTTGGTCTATCGAATAGGCTAAATTCCATCAATTCGAATGATTTGAATGATTCAAAGTAAAAATCATTCGACTATTCCACCATTCGATAATCAATGTACTGTCTCTTTAAAAAATCCTTCAGCTTCATACTTCTCCAGATTAAACCAACCGAATTGCTATGTTGGCCTATGGGGACCTTCCAGAGCACTTTTCCAGGTTTTTTTGATGGAATAAAAATCGTTCCATTGATGATCGATCCAACGAATGCTCAACTTTTTGAAAAAATCCAAATTAGATAATGGAATTCAAATTTGTTGCATTCGATGGTCGAATTTTGAGGTATTTAACGCCTCGAAATTTGACCCTTGATAAATCTGCCCCTAAACCTTATCCTAGTCCCACGCTATATCTGTTGCTTTACCAAACTGTTATGTTCATAATCATGATGGAGCTTCTTTCTCTGCTTCTGTTCCAGGGATGGCATATTGACCTACAAAAAGAAGTGACCATAAAGATCATCAATGACCCGGAGGTAATGACTTCACACTCTTACTGTTATTAGATACTAATAAGCCTTTGGTTCCACCAATGTTATGATTATCAGTAGAAGTAGAACATGCTGACCAAATACTGGCAAGTTCCCAGGCAGGGTCAGACTGGGGGGCCCAAGTGGCCTTTCTCCTTAGGGGCCCCTACACCACCCCTGGGCCCCGCAGTCACAAGCACTTTCTTCCCCCCAAGCCAGGGCCCACTGAGTTTTTCCCCAGTGCCCTGTTGGCCCAATCTGACCCTGTTCCCAGGTCTGTGGGTTTAGCAGATGCAGAAATTTTACCAGTATTTCAGAATGGCGGCAATAACCTGATGGTTGTGCATTTTTTTCTCAAACTCAATATGGGTCTTTTACATCATGAAAGTCTGCAGGGTACAAATTGTTCTTTATACTCTGCCTTCCATGGAAAATAAATTGGCACAGGCCTCTGTACTCCAAAACAGAGCTGCCCTAATGCTTTTGGCAGGTGGGGTACAGAGTGAAGCGAGACCCCAAAGCTCTCCCTGACCAATCACTAAGGGTCCAGGCTTGTTGTGCTCCTTAGTGCTTGTGCACTTCTCTTTGGCTCTTTATAAATGACCCCTAATCACCCTGTAACTATACAAATAAGTGGATCGTTTTCTCTGTTTTTAGAAGCGGTAATTCTTCATAACTAGGTGGGGTATTTTATATGGTAAGTGTATTCATTTTATTTAACTTTATTTGAATTTAGAATGAAAAATACCAGGAAGAAGAACTAGAAATTCTCCGGAAGGTCACCGGCCACCACAATGTCATCAAGTTTTACGGGGCATTTTATCACCGGGCCCCGCGCAGGAGCACGCCGTCTAAAGGTCTATCGGTAAGACAATGTTTATTCACATACATACTCCTTTGTGCCCCAATATTCCAATTAAGAGCATTAATAGAAGCTTTGGTGTTACATGGAGATAGGAATAGCTTGGTAAAAAAGAGCACAATGTGTGTAACCACAGCCCAATTGCAAGTCTCATAAGGTACAACAAGTAGAAGCTAAAACCACTGCATGTAGAGTATTTTATAGTAAACTATAGCATGGAAGGCTCTTACACACCCGTATTGCCTAATGCAAAGCTTAACCATATCCGGCAATGAGCACCGCTTATTATATATTTTGTTTCTCACAGTGTAATGTTATGTGCACTAGATACTTCTATATATATATATATATTAACATTTGCACAAATACATAGGTACATTGTTACAGTTGCATATTGTAAGGAGAGAGAGCTGTGACCCCATGATTCCCAATAAAATTGTAGCTGATATGTACTTTATGTTCTTTATTTGTCTTCTAGATCTCTATGGAACTGTGCACTGGTGGGACCATCCGTGACCTCATGAGCGGAAGGAAAAACAATTCTTTGGGCGAGAAGTGGACGGCTTATATCTGTAAAGAGGTGATAAAGGTATGTCACACGTAAACCTCCTCCATACTATTCACAATATATTCAATTTGCTATGAAAGCATGAAAATATTTATATATTTACTTTTATTCCCAGGGTCTGTGCCACCTAGAGACAGTGGAAGTCATCCATCATGACATCAAGCCCATCAATCTAATGCTGACGTCATCCGGCAATGTTAAGATTGGTAAGTGATACTTGGGGGTTATTTATCAAAGTCTGCTTTCATCTCAACATGTTCTGCTGCAAACACTGATCAAATCTTATTGGCTTTATTGCGCTTATTTATTATTACATTTTCCCAAAATTGGCTTTGGGGGAATAAATCACCATTTTTGGGATTTTTCACCAGAAAATTCAGATTTTTTTTTCAGATTTTTCACCTGAAAACTCCTTACTCCTATGTTTTTTTAGCCCAAAAGCTCCAAAAACTTTGGGGTATTGCACAAAACCCAACGCACATCAAAAGATCATTGGGACTTCTGCCATTGACTTATATGTAACCTTGACAGGTCTGAAATGCTGAATTTTCTGATGTGGACTTTTCCATTCTTAGTTTTTAATAAATTCTGAAAAATGTGTGATTTTTTAAAAAGTCCAAAAATGTCCGTGATTTTTGCATTCGGAGTTTAGTAAATAACCCCTTTTAGGTTTTTTTTTCTAAAATCCAAATTTATCTCATACTTTAGTTAAGATCCATGACCATAATTCACAAGCACAATATTAGCTTATTAATTAAAAAAACTTGATTTATTCGGATAGCAGAAAAACATGAGAATGTCTGAATCACACAATTTCTTTGGGCTTTTATCCAGAATCACTCAAAACCCATAAATAAGTCTTATTTTCAATCTAAACCCAGTAGAGATGCACAAAATCCACTTTTTTGGATTTGGCTGAACCGCCAAATCCTTTGTCAAAAGTTTTTTTCTTCCTTATTTCGAGATGAAAAGTCACATGATGTTAAGGATTCAGTTTGGCCAGGTACAAGGATTCGGCCGAATCTGAACCCTGCTGAAAATGGCAGAATACCGAACTGAATCCTGGATTCGGCGCTTCCCTAAAACCCAGCACTGACCACGAAAACTTTTAAGTTGAGATATGTGCCTCTCCCATTGACTTGTCTGAAATGGCAAATTTAGATTTTATGTTTTGTAACATGGGGGGGATTATTAATCTAACAAAAAATCTATAATGTTCATGAAAAATTCTAAGTAAAAAAAATTATTTTCCCCCCTTAGAATCTGAATAAAGGGAGGATGTTGTAAAGCTTTAATGAATGAGGAGTGAGGGTGTTTTATTGTTCAATCTGCTCTGTCAGTTTTATCTCGCTCTGTCTCACAAGAGTAGAAATGATCAAATAGACCTTTGAGAAGCCTTAATATTAATCTAATATTCTCATGTTACCATCATGTTTATTGTTGGGCTGTATCTTCAGCATTAGAATTCATGCTTTTGTCGTACAATTCCAGGTGATTTCTCATGCGCCACCATGGGAAGGAAGAGTTCGAGCACGGAAGGAACTCTAACATATATGGCACCGGAGGCACTTGCCTGTATGAGAAAGAAGAACCTTGACTATGACCACAAGGTATTGTTGCCTTTAGTTAAATCTATATGGGCTACTCATGGTGAAGTGCAGCCAATGTTTTGCTCACTCATTTCACAGAACTCTCTCATAAGAGGGAAATCAGAGTTGTAAAGTGGTTCCCCTGCTATGAGAGGGGAGAAGTGAGTGAGGGGAATGGATTCTAAGTGCAGGGAACAGGAATGTTAGGAACCAGCCTCATGCAATTACTGATGCTTTTTGGAGTTAGTTACAGTTCCACTCTGCAGTGTTGGGTTGGGATACCAGGGGCCCACCAGAAAACCTGAGGTTTAGGGCCCACTTTCCAAAATATTATACTCCTCTCCTCTCTCACCCTCTTTATTCTCCTAGTCTAGGGAGTCTAGGGAATGAGCATGAAATAGGCCAAATGGTTAGAAGCGAGAGGCTCCACAAACACCTGGGCCCACGGGGAGTTTTCCTGGTCTCCCAATGGGCCAGTCCAACACTGCGAGTCAAATAAAAATTCTCTCTGTTTAGTGCAGTTATTTAGCAATACAAGCTTCAGTCATTTTCCCTTGAAATGTATTTTTATATGAGTACAGAGAGACATGATTATAATGAATATGTTATTCAGTTACACATAGTACCACTGTCAGGGGGATTAATAACAGAAGCATCGGAATAATCGCTTGATGGAATTCGTTTAATATTCCCTGTGCAGAATCGACTCTAATATTTTTCTTTTCCCCCCATATTTTAACATGTAGGCGGACATCTGGTCATTGGGAGTGTCAGCCCTGGAAATGGTAGAAGGTTCTCTCCGTAAGTAACTCTTGTGTCTGTAGCGTAATCCAAAAACAATTGTTACCCGCAAGGTCAGAGAGTATTTATGTGATGTCACATAGAATAGTAATAACTCGAACCCTTTATACACAGACTATAGATATGAAATAAATGGTGGGATTGTCAGCATGTTCTTATATATTGTTTTCTTACATCCTTTAGCATACAGACAGCTCAGTAAACATCAGCTGATGAACCAGATTCTTTTTGGTCCTGCTTTAAGACCAACCTGGGACAAATGGTGAGTGATTTCCCCTCAAATAGGAAAAGGGAGTGAGGGAGAGGGTGGGAAATTGACATGGGAGTAAGGGAGTGGGCAAAAGAGAGAGTCAGGGTGAAAGAGGAGGGGAAATAGGGAAGGGAGAAGTTATGGTAAAGGAGAATTACTGAAGATTAACCAAAGGACTGTCAGCAAGTTACTATAAATAGGGAGACATACAGTGTTGGACTGGGGGGCCGGGGCCTCCCACCACCCCCCTGGGCCCCCCACCCCAGATGCAAAGTATAATCTGGCCCCCTCCCTAAATTGCAACATCCCCATGGGGGGCAGTTGAAAGCAGATTCCGACTTCTGTGCTAGGACTGGAGACATATGGGATATTCAGGGCTCAGTCTTTTAATAAGAAGGGGGGGTTGTGGGTGCCCACCTATGGCTGATTTTTAAGAATTTTATTCCAGATCTAAATAAGTTAAATAAATACATAAATACATATAAATTTAAAAAGAACAGGGTTTTTTGTTCTAAAATCATGATCATAAGATTAGTTAAGCCACCATACCACATCGAGGTAACCCCACATGGTGGTCCCTAACTTGCTCAAGTCAACGTAATAATAAAAAGGGATCTTACCTGTTTAATAGTAATTCTTTACGTTGACTTCTCCTGTGCCCTGGTTCTAAAATTGTGCTAAATCCTCCCCCGCCGACTACTTTTAAAAGGGAGGGTCTGCCAAACAGACGCCCACAAACCAGGGCACTTTCAATGGAGTCAATGGGGCCACCATAAAGTAAATAAGGGGGGTATCAGTCTTTTAGTGGCACGAACTTTTCATAAAATGTTATATTTATAGTATGAGTAATTATAACGTTGCCTCAATTTCATTTTCCAGGAGTGAAGAATTCAATTTCTTCATCCAAGAATGCGTGCAGAAAAACCCAGCAAAAAGACCAAGCGCACGGCAGCTTCTCCATCACCCCTTTATCAGCAACCTGTGTGATGAAGCAGCTGTGAAGAGGAGCATTGCAAAACAACTGCAAAGAGGTAAGGACATTGCTCATTATTATTATAGTTGGCTTTATGGAGAGAAGCCCAGGAGAAAATGTTCTTATAGATATAGTTGTCCTTTAAATTAGCACGAAAAAAAAGTCATAAAATTGTAAATGTTAATGAATTTCAGAATTCTTATACACAGACCTGCTCCATGTCTAACACTGAACTCTCTTTCCTTAGGCTGGAAGAACTGAAGACCTGAGGCAGCCATCGGGGGGAGGGACGGGGGCACCGGGGCCCATTTGTCATCTTTGGGCCCCACTATAACATCTTGGTCCCCGATGGCAGCCGACATGAAAGAAATCAGATCACAACATCGATCTGTTTGTAAATGACTAAATAAACATTTGGCAATTTGGTTGATTTTGTTGGTTTATTGAGTAGTGACCCATCTATACAAGGACTGTTCTTGAATGACATTCAATGCTGTATTTTCTTATTAGGGGGGCAGTCGTAATATAGGGGAGACAGGGCTGGTTTTTCCTTGGGGTACAATCTCTATAGCTGTGTTGGATTGGGCCTCAATGGAAGGGGGTCTCTGCTAGGGGAAAGAATGGCTGGATGAGTGTTTAATGTAGACAAGGAGGAGAACATGAGTTGGGACATTATGGAGAAGCTGGTGTAGAGAGGGCTCTGGTATAATGGGGTTATGGGGGAGGGGCGGGGTGCAGAGTTAAGGATATCCCACTGTTACACAGAGAAATACCTATCAGTAACTATAGGTCTCAATTGGGGAAGATAATAGATAGGGATAATAAAGGGTTTTTAGGGAATAAAGTAGATAGGGATAATACAGGGTTAAAGATGGATATAGTAGATAGGGATAGTACAGTGTTAAAGAGGGATATAGTAGATAAGGATAGTACAGGGTTAAAGAGGGATATAGTAGTTAAGGATAGTACAGGGTTAAAGAGGGATATAGTAGACAAGGATAATACAGGGTTAAAGAGGGATATAGTAGATAAGGATAATACAGGGTTAAAGAGGGATATAGTAGATAGGGATAGAACAGAGTCCTGCACAGGTCCATTTTTAGGGACCCGAACCCGACCCGCACCCTCCAATCCACAACCAAGACCCGTAACCCGCATTCTTACCCGCTTTGACCCTCTACCCGACCCGCAAGTACCTTACCCAGACCTGCGACCCACTGACCATCAAGAATCAGGAAGTGCTGTCATTATAAACCGGAAGTGATGTCATCGGAAGTAGCTATTGTCTGGGGGAAAAGGCGTAAAACAGGAAGTGCTGTCATTGTACACTGGAAGTGACCTCATCGGAAGTAGATGTACCGAGAATAAAGTAGTAAATATTGATATTGAGAAGACCCACGTCCCACAAACACGCAGAACCACCGACCCGCGGGTATACCGGCATCTGGAACTTCTTTACACATTTCGTAGGGTACCACAGGTTTTTGCGGGTAAGCTATGGGTACCCCACCCACTGCAGTTAGTACAGGGTTAAAGAGGGATATAGTAGATAAGGATAGTACAGGGTTAAAGAGGGATATAGTAGATAAGGATAGTACAGGGTTAAAGAGGGATATAGTAGATAAGGATAGTACAGGGTTAAAGAGGGGATATAGTAGATAAGGATAGTACAGGGTTAAAGAGGGGATATAGTAGATAAGGATAATACAGGGTTAAAGAGGGATATAGTAGATAAGGATAGTACAGGGTTAAAGAGGGATATAGTAGATAAGGATAATACAGGGTTAAAGAGGGATATAGTAGATAAGGATAGTACAGGGTTAAAGAGGGATATAGTAGATAAGGATAGTACAGGGTTAAAGAGGGATATAGTAGATAAGGATAGTACAGGGTTAAAGAGGGATATAGTAGATAAGGATAATACAGGGTTAAAGAGGGATATAGTAGATAGGGATAATACAGGGTTAAAGAGGGATATAGTAGATAGGGATAATACAGGGTTAAAGAGGGATATAGTAGATAAGGATAGTACAGGGTTAAAGAGGGATATAGTAGATAGGGATAGTACAGGGTTAAAGAGGGATATAGTAGATAAGGATAATACAGGGTTAAAGAGGGATATAGTAGATAAGGATAATACAGGGTTAAAGAGGGATATAGTAGATAAGGATAGTACAGGGTTAAAGAGGGATATAGTAGATAAGGATAGTACAGGGTTAAAGAGGGATATAGTAGATAAGGATAATACAGGGTTAAAGAGGGATATAGTAGATAAGGATAATACAGGGTTAAAGAGGGATATAGTAGATAAGGATAATACAGGGTTAAAGAGGGATATAGTAGATAAGGATAATACAGGGTTAAAGAGGGATATAGTAGATAAGGATAGTACAGGGTTAAAGAGGGATATAGTTGGGAGTATCAGATGATTTGGGTTAAATCCATGTTTTAGTCTGATCCAGTGGCAGGTACAGTAACTGTTTCACTGCTGGAGTTGGGTTCTCGGTACAGTCCTGGGTTCAGGGGGGGACAAGTCCAGTCAGAATGTTCTTCCAAAGATCCTCAGAATTATCTCTGGATTTAGAGAAATAATAGTCCATTTCTGTCCCAACAGCCCTGAAACACTGGGAAGGGAAGAGCGTGATAATGAGGTGCAGGGACAGGGCTATTCACTAATGATCCCCCTAATCTTTGCCTCATTACTACTTGTGTCTCCCCCATCAGCTGCTCAATCCCCGGGGTGTAGGGGAGACTTTAGTGAGAGGAAAATCAGAGAAGTTGCAGCAACAGGACTAGAAGAGAAATGACTTTATTGCACCTCAGAATCAGCAGAGCAGTTTCATAACCGAACACCAGGGGTCACTGTTCCACACAAGTCTGGGGATGGGAATTTATTGGCTCAAATCAACTGACACAGTCGAATGAAAATCCCATTTGCAGCTGCTCCTGAGTCTTCTAATGAACATTTATAGAAAGAAAACATTGAGTGTGACCCTAGTGATAAGTGTTAGTCCATTCCAGGCCCGGACTGGCAATCTTCGGCTTCTGGCAAATGCCAGAGGGGCTGCTAATAAGTCCCATAGAAAGTCACTATTTAGTGGGTTGGTGGGGACTGTTTGGGCCTCTGTGTGACTGAAATGCCAGGGCCTATTTGAATTCTCAGTCCGGACCTGGTCCATTCCTGCGGTATAAGGACACGGTTAGAGCCCGGGGCTGGTGATATGTGAGGGGGGGAGGGTAATGTTGCTCCAGTAGCTAAAGGGGAGTCTTGAGCTTTGGTGTTGCCAGGCAATCGGCTTAAACATGTGACAAACCCAGAAATTCAATTCGACCTTTACATTAGAAACTTCAAGGAAGGGTCGGATGCCTTTTTAGCAACCATTACTGATATTAATATTTAGGGACAAATTTATCAATGGTCGAAGTGAAAATTCGAATTTAAAAAAAAAAAAGTATCTATTCTATCAAAAAGGGACCTATTTGGCCAAAAAGAAACTTTGATTTAATTTCCGTTGGTCTTTTTTAATTCAAATTTCAAAGTTTTTCAAATTTGACGCTTGATAAATTTGCCCCTTATAGTATAAAGTGGATCCAGGGACTGATCTGATTCTCCTTTTTTTGGAGTGAGGAAATCATTTTTACTCTAAGGCAATCCATAGATTAAGAAGAGGCGCTTTGGGGGGGCAATTCATACATCATGGGGTTGGGGGGGGATTGCTGCTTTTTGGGCAATCCCATTGGTTGGACAATAGTCAGAATTACACTAGTGGTCGGCAGGAGAGGCACAGCCCTGGGCACAACAGAAGGGGTGGGGTTACTCCTACTTTAGCTGAACTGAAGCTGCTCATTACCATCATGTATCCCCACTTGTTTGATGACCGGGGGTGAGATCCAGATTGGGGGGTGCCACATAAACTGGGCCTGGCACTGACACATGTAAAATAGGGTTTATAAATAATCCCCTCATCTGTCTCTGAAATTCTTTATGGAAAAGAAGCACATTCTCCATGCCCCGCCCCTCAAGGGTCCTGCCTCCTGGAACAACAACAGGCAGTGGCGCATTTTGCTCTCTGGGTATCGGGGTCCTAGTGACCCCCTTTATATTATAGTTTTATGTACAAAGGAAACCAGCCCAAGGCTCCATATTAGTGGGTTGTTGGGATGGAGGGACACACAGATGAGTTGACAGTTTGGGTTTTGGTGCCTCATCACCTGATCAGTTGGGAATTGATTGAAGAGACACGGGAGCCCCCAAGATGACAGTCGGCAGTGGCAGTTCTCATGTCAAGGCCCAGTTCTACTAAGGATGGGTCACACACTGAGGGGTAAAGTGACCAATAGGGAGTTTGTGACCCCTTTAATTTAGTCCCACTGGAAAGTAATGGACTGATCCTACGAGAGGTTCTGATGTGCGAGTGAGAAGATCAAGGGGAAGAGGGTGCTGGGGGCACAAGGGACTCTGGACAAACTTAGGGCAAATGTCACTGACCCCAATGAATTAAGTCACAGATACAAGAGCTAAAACACGAAATAAATCACTTTTGGCCAAATGATTATTGAGCCTGACACCACGTCAGATCCTCCATGCAGGTTCCTAGTCGAACCAAAACAAACAGTCCTTATAAAGAAACAAACAGTCCTTATAAAGGAGACAAACAGTCCTTATAAATGGGAGACAGAATTGTGTCTCGTTCTGAAACTCTGCACTAATGGTCCTCAGTAATTCTCCCAAAAACACCGGCCCCATTGGGACGACATTAATGTTCAGTGGAACTTACCTCTAATGTTCCCCATAGTCTGTCTCCTCCTTATTCTTCATTCTCCTCAGTGGTCTCCTTCTTGGGTGGTGTCTTCTTCTTCCCCCTCTTCTTCCTCTTCTTCTTCCTCCTCTTCTTCCTCTTCTTCCTTTTCTTTTTTTCTTCTTCCTCATTTTTTTCTTCTTCTTCTTTCTCTTCTTCTCTTTCTTCTTCCTCTTGTTCTTGTTCTTCCTCTTCTTCCTCTTCTTCGTATGCACATGACCAACAACTGGATTAGCCACTGGCCAACAATGAATTTTATCCCGGCTAATAGTGAGGACAGGGCTATTATTGGATTGGGTAAAGGTCCCAACTAATATGGAAAGTGCAGCACGGGACAGGACCCCCCTTAAAATTTGGCCCTTTGATGACAGCCCTGCCCCAATAAACTGACTGACTTATGGCAACATTAAAGGGCAAGCCAACCCCAAAAAGAAAAACATAATTCTAAGCAACTTTCCAATAAACATTTGGGGACCCTAACTTTGGAACAAGACATTTCCATTAACATATTAGTCTCATTGAACCCCCAGCAATTGCAGTTTCTTGTATCTTAGCAGCCTTTTGTCCCAACAAATCCTCCCTAACTGTTTGCACCTGCTTGTAGGGGCATGACAAAAATGTTGGTACTGCCCACTTGTGTACATGGGGGGCCGGGTATATATAAATTGTATTTTGATCCATGACTCCTTCCAGCTTTCAAACGGGCGTCGATGACCCCATCTAAAAAACAAATGCTCTGTAAGGCTACAAATGTATTGTTATTGCTACTTTTTATTCCTCATCATTCTATTCAGGCCTCTCCTATTCATATTCCTGTCTCTTATTCAAATCAGTGCATGGTTGCTAGGGGAATTTGGACCTTAGCAACCAGATGGCTGAAATTGCAAACTGGAGAGCTGCTGAATAAAAAGCTCAAAAAAACACGAATAATAAAAAATGAAAACCAATTGCAAATTGTCTGAGACTATCCCTCTCTACATCATACTAACAGTTAATTTAAAGGTGAACACCCCCTTTACAGGATGAAGAAAGGAAAAAACAAAGCATTTCTGCAAAGCAATAAATAAGAAAGAGCAGGCCCGGATTTGTGGAAAGGCCACCTAGGTCCGGGCCTAGGGCGGCAGAATTTTAGGGGGACGGCACGCTGCCCAACCACACCCACATTGGTGTAAAAACACTGGGGATGCACTGGAGATACAATCATTTTGTACATTTCCCCTGCACCAATCCCCATTGCTCCTGTCCACCTGGAGGGGAGAGGGGCAGCGAACGGCAGTGGGTCTAGGGGAGCCCACTATGTAAATCCGGCCCTGAGAAAGAGTGAAATGAGTGGAATTATATGAGGACTGGAATAGCTTTATGTACCCAAATGTACCCAAAGTGTAAGAGATGTTTGGTTTTTCTGCCAGTATTGGGGAACACTACAAGACAATGCAAATTCCCCATTGACTTACACTTTATGGCCAAAAGTATGGGGACCCCTCCCCCCACCATCTCATTCTCAGAAGTTGCCCCAACCTTTGCTGCTGTAACTGCCCCTACTCTTCTGGGAAGGTCCCACTAGATGTTGGAACATTGTTGCTGGGAGTTGTTGCTGGGAGTTGCTTCCATTCAGCCACAAGAGCATTAGTGCGGTTGGTACAGATGTTGGGGATCAGGCTCACAATAGGGGTTCCAATTCATCCTATAGGGGTTCAGTTGAGATGAGGGGGCAGATTCACTAAAGGACGAATTGTCGCCAGCGACCGCTCCGCACAGTTCACGTCACTTAACTAAGCGCAAATTCGCTACCAATACGTTAATTCACTAAAATGTCAAGTTGTGTCCTGGGCGGCGAATGATGTTGACTTTTCCCCAGCGCTACTTCGGCAGTGTGAGCATTTCATAGTGAAGACGCGCGGGCGTTCGTTTGTGCCTATTGAAATATTCGCTAGTGATCTTGCGCTTCGATCAATTTGCATACGACGGGCAATTTAAAGTTATATGGACGTCTTTATTATAAATGTTGGTGCAAACGCCTGAAGTTACCACTTTTTATTACACTTGTCCACCGAACCTTAAAAGGGATGTTCACTTTCCAAACACTTTTTTTTCCACTTCAATTGTTTTTAGATGATTCCCCAGAAATAAAGACTTTTTTCAATTATTAGTTATTTCTGGTGATCTGAAAGCAACTGGTCGTTTGAAGGTGAACAAGCCCTTTAATAAAGACAAGAGAGTTAATATAATGCGCTACACATGAGCCCACTGTAAAATCAATGTTCCATATGTTATAAAATGTCTGGAGAAAACCCGTTACCCAAAAAAAGGAAAAGTTGACATTTTTGTAACTTTAATGCATTTGCGGCTCACAGGATCTGATGTAAGTGACAGAAGATTGAGGAAGATCTCGCTTTTTTTAGCACTTCTCCTGGTCTGAGGTGGCCAAGTCAACTTTGGCGAAAGAGAAAACGTAACGTTCAGTAAAATCCACATTTTAGTGAATTTGTGGAGTAACAATCCAGGCAGACGCTCGTGCAAATCCGCCCTGAAAAATGCGTCCAGAGGGAGGTAGGGGGCCCTGGTGCACAGCCTTCCTATGCTGATGGTGATATCTCCTTTCCTCCCCACCAATGAATCACTCTTTCCCCCTCTCTTGGTAGGGAATCCCATAACCTGACTGCCCTTATAGTAAAGAACCCCCTTCTTTGCTGATGGTGAAATCTCCTTTCCTCTCTTTATTTGGTATCAGGTAGTGGAGGTCTCACCCTGGATGATATTAGAATGTCAATCACATGTTTCTATTGGGATCTATTTACTGAATGATACGAGTCTCTCCTACATGAACTTTCCAGCAGTGGGAATGACTGGTAATTATAGAGTCACATGTTTCTATTGGGATCTATTTACTGAATGATACGAGTCTCTCCTACATGAATTTTCCAGCAGTGGGAATGACTGGTTATTATAGAGTCACATGTTTCTATTGGGATCTATTTACTGAATAATACAAGTCTCTCCTACAAGAACTTTCCAGCAGTGGGAATAACTGGTTATTACAGAGTCCCATCAGCTGTTTCTACTGGGAAATGAGTAGTTACTGGGCCCCACAGCAAAATCATTGAACCCATAAAGTCTGGGATCACAACATTTTCCATAAATATATATTGCTGATGCTTATTGGTCCCATGGGGCTCCCTACAGTTCCTGCCCCCAGCAGGTTTTTTGTGTTCTCTATAGTCACACCCCTGCTTTTCAGCACAATGAGCCCCTGATCACTGCTCCAGGCCCCTCCATAGGAGGAGCCACTGCTCTAAGATCCAAGGATTTCCCCACCTTGAAAAAGAGATGTTCATTGCAATGAAGAGAAGAAACCTCCTTTCATGCCCAATGCTTGTAACATTTCTGTTCACTGTGGAACCTTCTCAAGCCAAGAATGATGGTGGTACTCATGTGACTGACACTAGTTTTCAGTATAGGAAGGTACAAAAGGAGTCAGGGTTCCACAGAAACATTTGGTATCTTTATATAGATATGTCAGTGGTAGAAAGGCTGTACATATGGAACAACAGAGTGCTAGAGAACACAGGCACATATAGAAATGCACTCGCACGTCACTCCCTTCCACTTCTTTTTGTGCATTCGCTTCAACTGTCCTTTCACGGAGGGCATAAAACAAAAACAAGTGGGTAGAATTGGCTACGGCACCCTCATGGTGTTTCTGATGGCACTGGGAAAGATTATACTGGCATTACTTGCACCCAGATTTTAATGTAAAACAGGAGCAAAAAGGCGGAGAGGGGAATTTGTTGATGTTGGATTGGGACACCCCAGGGTCATTGGTCATGTTCTGTTTCTGCAGTAGTCGGACCTGGACAAGCAGAAGACTGGAGCTTTATAAACTTGTATGATTGCTATGTGTATCTGCAATGAGTCCATTTGTCTCCACTTGGTGCTGTATCCTAAACCTTCAGTTCGCTCACAACTAGGCTACAGACACGTGGACACAGCAAATAAATGTGCAACCTTAATATCACCCTGACCTTCAAGATGCACTTCTGGGAGTATCTAGTAGAACATGTAACCAGTCTATCCTAACTGAGCTTCTGCACCTCTCTCTTGGTGAAGTCCATGTGCTTCAGCCCTTGTACAAAGTAGGGAATGGTATAGCCACTAGTATAGCGGTTACCAAACTGATGGGTTGGCTCAAGTTTTGGAATCAAACAGTTCTAGTGGAGATACTGACTCATACAGACTATAAGGGGAATAGCACATGGACTGTATTCATCAGCAGAAAAGCACCCAAATCCAGCACTACATGACCAAAATGCCGGCTAGTAGGTAAATCACTTGGCAAACTCCAAAAATGTTAGGGATGTCCCTTTCCAAGCCTGCTAATCTGTCAGTGTGAGACGTTTTGGCATTGATACATCAGTCATTGAGAATAATATCACTATTTACACATACAATAAATTATTTCTGTTCACCCCAGAGCCCAGTGTCTCTAAAGAGCAGCTTTGATATCAGTATAAAAATAAGTCATTACACAACTTTGCAGCGGTTCCTCCTATTACAGAGTTTAGTAGCATCCACAGGACTAGAGCCAGTCACGAGGAGAGGGCCACAATGCTGTAGGCTGAACCAACCCTTCCCCTGAACCAACAATGTCCAGCCTCTAGCATGGTGTCTCTGCTTTTGGCAAGAAAGACCTCCCTTCTTCTGTCTTCTTCATGCCCATGATAAAATGCAAAGAGAAATTAAAACCCACAAAAAAATAGGCTAGAAAGGATCCAATTAGCTTACTGTACCAGCCTAGAGGACCAGAAGCCCTCTCTACTCCTCAAATGTTGACCCACATCTTCTCTGGGTCATTGTATGGACCTGCTGTTGACATGATTGAGACTGTGGATGCCCATTGAGAATTGTGCAAGAATAAACTAAATAGAAAGGCCCCCTTTGAATGAGATGCACTCCTGGTTTTCCCTTATTAGTTCTCCCCTTGATGTTAAATTATCTTGGGGTTTTTAGGGTACAGTTGACATTATTTAAAGTTTTATTTGAGTGTAACGTCTATTCAAAGAGAGCGTGAATTAATTCATGCCACCAGAGATGTACATGGTTGGGGTGCACCAATACACCACTTTTCTCACAAGTCCTTAGAACAGGTCAGAGCTCACTGAGCATGTGCAGTGTCCCAGACACCAGTCAAAGGGCCAAACAATATCCGAAAGATGCAACAGAGCCAAATTTAGCAATGTGGATATTCACTCATATGGCTTCTGTACCCCTGGGTTGGACGCTGAGCCGTAACTTTCATGGTACATTATTTCTCAAGAAGAACAGACGCATGGGCAGTGCCTAAATGGATTGATTCATGGGGGAAATATGGGTTTCTTAATGCAACACATTTAGGGTAAACCCAAACCAAAAATAAGCCACTTTTCTCTGTTGGCCGCGACCCTCTCGTACAACTCGGCAGATTGCGGGAAGAGATCCTTGAGCAACCTGATAGGACAGAAGGGACAATGTGTCAGTCATTATGTACCTTAACCACAAAAGCCTATACCACAACTGTGTAGGAACTTTTAGCCTTGGGCCTACAGAGCACAATTATTATTGGTAGGTGCCCAGTAAAATGTCAAGCCTGCCTGCACTTCACTAAATGAGCACCCTACAGAGATGTGCTGGATGCACCTAGTTGACATATGAGGCACAAGTTAACCAGTAAGAAGCTTCAAGTGGGTGTGAGGTCTGCACATAATACAAGATAGACTACACAGATCTGAATTGACTGCAGCCGAAGCTTTAGGAGAAGTTGTTTCTAGGCCACTGTGGGACTCACTTGTATATGGGCATGGCAATGTGCTCCATGAAGCTGATCTGGAGTTCAGGGATGTAAGCCTTCTCTCTGTCCATCATCTCAACCGGTCTGTTTCCCATTGCTTTCTCCTGCACGGGGAACAAGGCAAAGCATCACAATCCACTCACACTCACCAAAAAAACATACGGGAAACCAGAACCCGATCCCACCCAAAGCACAAAGACTACTCACCAGGTCTCCCTGAGAGAAGAATTCCTTGTAGATCAGTTCCTGTGGGAAAAAGAGGGTTCACATTACACTGGAATACCTTTTGGCTGGACATGATTCCACCAGAGGAGCACTTCCTAAACTGTGCAGGGGACCCCGAGGAACTGTCATGTATGAGACACAGGGACACTGTCATGTATGAGTCATGTTTCATTCAACACGTGGCACTAACATTGTGGATTAGGTTTTTTAATCCTGCTGTGGAACAGTATGGCAGTTTGTACTGTATGTGCAGCTCCATTATGAACAGAGCAGCAGATTGTGCTGTGCATGGCTATGCTGAGATCTCTGCCCCCAACATAAGGTGCACCCTCTCCCCAACACATGGGGAATACACCGTGTCTGTGTGGCGCCAATACAAACTCACCGCTATCTTCCTGGTGGTCTTCCAGCCTTTGGTTTGGTCGGAGAGGTCACTGGAGGTCATTAGGAGGCAGATCAGGAGATAGTGGTGATGTTTATTGTGGGGATCAAACCCATCTACAAGAGAAATACCAGTAATAAGCTCATTCCTATACACTTAGGGTAAAGTCTCATGGGATGGTTTGTTGCCCCTGTGAAATTTTTTCCTAAACAGTCAACAAAATGTAAGAAAACCCCTTCACACACTCCAAATGTGTCCCATTGACTTTAATGGGCATAGTCAACTCTGGGGGTGTCCCTCTCTGCTTTCATGTTCTATATGATTCCCATTACCTCATCCAAGGGTGGAGGATGGGATATTACCTTGGGACATGTTTGTGAGCTCCTTGAAGATTCGCAAGTGATGTGCAAGGTCGGTGGCCAAGATAATGTCTCTCATCAGATCCAGCATCCTCTGGTAATACTAGGGGGGCAACAACCACTCATTCAGTTGCCCTGTACCGCCTAATCCTGAGTCATAGCAGCTCAGCCAATGAGCAGAGAGTAGAAATTCAAAAAGAAATACACTTATGGTCCATACGGAAAGAGTTTTTAGCTTGGGCAGTAGGCAGGACTAAAACAATGATATCATGGCTTGGTGGGAGTCTGTGACTCAAGCAGTGGGTGGGACTAGGACACTGATGGTAACTTAAAGGGGGAGGAGGAGGGACTCTATAATTCAAGCAGTGGGTGGGTACTAGGACACTTTTATGGCAGCTTATAGATGGAAGAGCAGGGAGTCAGTAACCTAAGCAGTGGGCGGGACTAGGACTCTCTGATGGAAACTTACAGGGGTGGGGCAGCAGGTCTGGACTGAGACTCAAAATAGGCCCCGCATTTCAACTACACAGAGGCCCAACCAGTCTCTCACCAGCCCACTCCACAGTGACTGTCTATGGCATCTTACAGCAGCCCCCCTGGCATTTGCCACAACTCAAAGTCCAGGCCTGAGAGGCAGGGAGTTTGAAGCAGTGGGTGGGGCTAGAACACTTTTATGGCAGTTTATAGGTGGAAGAGCAGGGAGTCAATAACCTAAGCAGTGGGTGGGACTAGGACACTCTGATGGAAGCTTACAGGGGGAGGGGCAGGGATGTTGAAACTCAAGCAATGGGTGTGACTTATAAGATCTAATGGCAGCATACAGAGGAGATGAAGAAAACTTTACCAGTTAGTTAATAAAGGACAATGAAGTGCTGTGCCATGAAGAAAAATGGAGAAGATGGATTAATTTTCCTGCATTAAAGAGAAATGAAATACAAACAGGGGCAGAAGCGCTGGATACTGCAAGTACTGAAATCTACAAGAAACACATTTCCATTGATATTGAACTGAGTGGGGCAATATCTCCTTAATAGACAGAGAGCTGCCCAGAGGGGGCTGTAATATTCTTTGCAAATCCACGGAGAAATACGAAAGTAGGGGCCGCTCTAGGGCCGGGGTTTATCCTTTTGTGGGACCTTGTTAATAAAGTCAGTCTGCCCTCGGGCGCCTATTAATACACTCACCTTTCTGGAGAACTGTTCTAGGATGTTACAGCCGTGGGAATTCAGGATGGCGATCGCCTGAGCAAAATGATGTCTCTTTGGGAGGCGAGAGAACATAAATGATTGCACAGATAATGAACCGAACCATTTACAGGCAGCGGCACTGACTGCCATTCATTATTCATTGGCTTCTCCTTTATTAAAGCACCGAGTGCCAGTTCCTTTGCCTACTGATACGTTCTGTAAGGACTTAGTGACGCACGTGTGGAGGTAAGTACTATTCCTGCCATTACATCCCAACAAAGTGATCCCTAGCAATTGGCCAGGGCACCCACTACCCACAAGAACAGACCTGCCCATCTCAGTAAGTGCTACTGGAATTCTCTCTATAATGTTGGAAATCATGAGGTTCGGAACTACCTGGACAGCCAATCTGTTATGAATAGGAGTGAAATCATCACACTTTATACATTTCTTACCTCCATGACAGACCCTTCGGAGCTGTATAAACCTGCCAATACTGATTTCTGAAAGGAAGAACAGGTGTCTGTCATTTGGGAGGCATCATCACTGGGAAACATGGTGGAATATTCTGAAAAGATTGGAGGGTTCATCATCATCATCGAATCAACTTACAGAGGCCACTTGGAAGGAATTGTTGGTTCCTCTGTGATCCAAATCATGACACAAACAGGAGACAAACAATGCAAAGATTTCAATGTACC
Organism: Xenopus laevis; assembly: GCF_017654675.1. Classification (NCBI taxonomy): domain Eukaryota; kingdom Metazoa; phylum Chordata; class Amphibia; order Anura; family Pipidae; genus Xenopus; species Xenopus laevis. The sequence continues at coordinate 183,521,012 of NC_054373.1, forward strand.
TGTAAGGAGAGAGACATATGAGATAAGTCATAGCAAACACGGAGGAGAAAGGAACTTCAGACAGACAAACATCTCATCAAATATATTATTATAAACAAAGATGGATGTTGAAGTGATTTGAGGTGTGTATCCCTGTTTAAATGAGCCTTCTGCTGTTCTAGTTAGTGTACTACTCTTCTAATAAAATGTCCCACTGTTACAATGAATACGTTACCATAGTAATGAGTCCATCGAAGGTCCCACTAACAAGTGTCACCTGTTCTAATAAGGTGTCTAATGTCCTTAGACTTCTACTGCTCTAAGGAATCTTCTCCTATTCCCACACTTGTAATGAAGGTTTCACCATGGAATAAATGAATGTTCCAATAGAGTATTCTATTGGTCAATGTTCCAGCGGTTTAATGAGTGTTGTGTGTGAATGAGAGTGCAACTCACTCCAGGTAATTCCCAAGCTCCAGGTTCTTGTGGAGGAGGTAACAGAAGTGTGAGACAGAGAAGGCATGCATCCAGTTATGGTACGGGGGGTCTCTGAATCCTTTCTTCACCATGAGGCAAAACCTGCAGAAATAGAAATACACTTGTAAGAACAGCAAATTCTATACTAATTAACTTTTAAAGAATGTGGTGGAGAGAGGAAGGCATTTCTGTAGGGTATAATACTAGCAAAGCCCCACATACACTTTCTTCAAGAGGGAATGGGGTTTTAACTACCTGGGATACTGACACAGTTGTATAATGTTCCAATAGCCCATTGAAACTGGCAGTTAGCTACTACTGGTTTAGGGCAGTTACAGTTGCTCAAGAGACATAGAGACATCCCCCACCATCAGTCACAGAATACCAGGATTTAAAAGGCCATCGACTGCTATAGACAAGCCAACTCCATCTATGAGTTGCCATAGAGAGATCAGTCCCACCACACTATGTAGTCTCACAGAGGCAGAGAAAACCCATGATGCACCAGGGCACACCATGTACCCACACTCTACTGGTACAGTCACACACTACCAAACTGTCTCAGACCATCAACTGGCAGATAAGCAGTGAGTAGTCACAGACATTTTCCTGCCACTTGGTCAATAAGCTATGGGTGAGAGTCACATGAGACAATCCTTTGGAGTTCCTGTTGGAAGCAGTCAATCTCATCTTGCCTTCTTGGGAGTTCAGAGTAATAACCATGGGGATAAGTCAGAATAAGGTGTATGAGGCACCACTAAATACATCTAGCAAGGAACTCTCCATACTCAGTTACTTTGTTTCCTTGTGCAGAACAACAAGTGGCAGGCCATACACACCTAACAAGGGTTGTGCGATCAATCTTGTAGTTGTTGACAAAGCCCATGTCTTCAAACATACTTATGACACACTGTAAAGAGAAGGAAACATAGAGAGGCCATTATTCACAGATCAAAAGGAAACCTGGAAATGCCATAGAGTCCACTGTTAAAGTTAGCATGAGACCTCTTTGTTGAAAGAAAAAGAAAATTTAACCTGAATTCCAGGTCCTGAGGTTGTGCATATGTGTGCTTGAATAATTCCCCTCACTTACTCTTTGCTTTGCAACTAAACTGGAAAATGTGGCTGTGACAAAGGTGTTAGACCCAAGTGTCCATGATCACAAAAGCTCTAGAGAATCCCATTGTAAATGGGCTCATTAGATACAGAGTAAATCAATAGGTAAAGGTCATCATGCCATGGTCCATTCCCATTCCCTGAATATTCTATGTCCTTAATGTTGTCTCACACCTCCCCTTAATGAAACATGGTGCTTCCCTAGGCATGAGTGCTGCCTCACTGCTTACAAAGAAAGGACTCGCTTATGAGCACAAGTATGACCTGACTGTGATGTGTGTGGTTATCATCTGTAGCTCACACAATTCTCATACAAGAGTAACAAAATTGTGACATATGTCGGAGGGCACTTGGTTTTATTACTCACCATTATGGTATCATCTTCAGGGAGGGATCGGGGGGTGTAGGTAAAACTGGCAAAGTCGGGGTCAATCTGAGACACTGGAATGATGCCATTGCTCTGCAGCTTCTTGGTTTCATCTTCACACACCTAAGAACAACATTAGGTCAATATCCACTGAACGCAGCTAAGGTCTCTGTTATTCTAATGGGCATTTGCCCAAATCTGATTTCACATGCTCAGGCAACCTGCTGTGGATCAGAACATTCTCCCTCCAGCCAAACCGAGGCTCTTTAGTTAGGCTTCAACTACAACTCCCAGCATCCTCTGCTGCTAAATAATAGTAATGCCCATCACACTGCACAGTCATGTTGTGGCTCTTGCTAGGGAAATGTATTGCCCAAACTGACTCATGTAGTGGCCTATTCCATGAGCAGGGGCCCAAGTACTTGTGCAGTTAATTAACTATAGAACAGATAATGTTTCCTCACTAATATAAAAACAGGATATTATTTATTGGGGAATCAAAGCAGTTCATATCCCAGTGTATTAGAATTTATCTTCATTCCAATGGCCCTATTCTGCTAATTAAATTCCAATCTGAAGCTGTTTATTGTAGATGCAATCG